>NW_027454340.1:7500-24714 GCF_040206685.1 Ascaphus truei
TTTCGCGCATTATTAGCCAATCGGCGTTACCTTCTGTACATTTCCCCGTCTGTAAAACCAGTCCTGTTCCCAAAGCTCAGCAAGATATCCGCCCCGTTCAGATTGTGTTTGGAAGCATATTGGGATAGGGGCGAAATCGCCACAACCGATAATCTCCCAGAGCGACAGAAGAGACCGCTCCTTGTAATGAGTATCGCGTGGAGCGCACCGCCTGCGCAGCGCGGCATGATGGGTAACGCGGAAATGGTTACCTATAAATTGGATATTTTAGTAGGGAAGGATCGGCCAAAGCGATTACAACAGAGAGCGGATTATTGATCCAGATAAAGGTTCGATCCGGGTCAGTTTGCTTTGTTTCATGCAATGAGGTCAGGGGGGCTCAACTCCTGTCCTTAAGCCCTCCTAACAGGTCAGGTTTTCAGGATATCCCTGCTTCAGCACAGCTGGCTCAGTCGAAGATTAAGTAGAAGTCCTTGTGCTGAAGCAGAGACTGATTGAGCCACCTGTACTGAAGCTGGAATATCCTGAAAACCTGACCTGTTGAGGGTGAGGGTGGGGGTCTTGCGGACTGGAGTTGAGCCCCCCTCCAATAAGGCACCTGGGAGGCTCTCCGGGTTATTTCTCCTGCTGGTACCATAACTCTGGGATGCTTTATTACCGCAGGCCCACATGAGCCGGCCCAGTTCTGTTCCTCCCGGCCCAGTCACTATTTCCTGCAGGACTGGCTGTCCGGAGGAGTCGGGGTGAGTAGGAGGGCGCCTCTGCAGTTGGGTTATAGTGTTACAGCCCTGCCTGTGACACAGGGAAGGGAGGGGGGACGTGTAGCAGGGAGGGGGGAGTCGGGATGAGGAGGAGGCGCCTCTGCAGTTGGGTTATAGTGTTACAGCACTGCCTGTGGCACAGGGAAGGGAGGGGGGGCATGTAGCAGGGAGGGGGGAGTCGGGGTGAGAAGGAGGGCGCCTCTGCAGTTGGGTTATAGTGTTACAGCCCTGCCTGTGACACAGGGAAGGGAGGGGGGGCGTGTAGCAGGGAGGGGGGAGTCGGGATGAGAAGGAGGCGCCTCTGCAGTTGGGTTATAGTGTTACAGCCCTGCCTGTGGCACAGGGAAGGGAGGGGGGGCGTGTAGCAGGGAGGGGGGAGTCGGGATGAGGAGGAGGCGCCTCTGCAGTTGGGTTATAGTGTTACAGCCCTGCCTGTGGCACAGGGAAGGGAGGGGGGGCGTGTAGCAGGGAGGGGGGAGTCGGGATGAGGAGGAGGCGCCTCTGCAGTTGGGTTATAGTGTTACAGCCCTGCCTGTGGCACAGGGAAGGGAGGGGGGGCGTGTAGCAGGGAGGGGGGAGTCGGGGTGAGAAGGAGGCGCCTCTGCAGTTGGGTTATAGTGTTACAGCCCTGCCTGTGACACAGGGAAGGGAGGGGGGGCGTGTAGCAGGGAGGGGGGAGTCGGGATGAGGAGGAGGCGCCTCTGCAGTTGGGTTATAGTGTTACAGCCCTGCCTGTGGCACAGGGAAGGGAGGGGGGGCGTGTAGCAGGGAGGGGGGAGTCGGGGTGAGAAGGAGGCGCCTCTGCAGTTGGGTTATAGTGTTACAGCACTGCCTGTGGCACAGGGAAGGGAGGGGGGGCGTGTAGCAGGGAGGGGGGAGTCGGGATGAGGAGGAGGCGCCTCTGCAGTTGGGTTATAGTGTTACAGCCCTGCCTGTGGCACAGGGAAGGGAGGGGGGGGCGTGTAGCAGGGAGGGGGCTGGGTCCTCTCACAGTCCATCTGGAGGCTGCCAGAATGAGTGAGCCCAGAATAAAATACAGCCAAGAAATGCGGGAATATCTGCTCCCACCTCCGCCGGCCTCATGTAACCCCTTCCCTGCCAGGGCAACATGCAGCGCATTGCGATACAGTGTGTCTGTGCAGCACAGCGGTGCAAGGCGGGTCTCTGGGGAAAAGGGGCGTCAAGCCCCAGCCTGGCGGAAATAAGGTATATTTCCTGTGTCCGTGAAATCCTCAATCCCAGAGAAACATTGATGCAAAATCGTTTCTGCAGGCCCTCTTAAATATAGCCACCATTGGGAATTTTTGATGAGAGGCTATATGTATGTATGTATGTATATATGTATATCTATCTATCTATCTATCTATCTATCTATCTATCTATCTATCTATCTATATGCGCAGTGGTTGACAAATCACCAAAAAATCTACTCGCCACACAAAAAAATCTACTCGCCACCTAGTACCAAACGTGTGCTGCTTGGGCCAATATTTACTCGCCCGGGGGTTAAATCCACTCGCCCGGGGCGAGCAAATGTATAGGTTTGTCGAACACTGTATATATGTATATATATATATATATATATATATTACACATACTGTATATATATATATATATATCTATTTCTATATATCTATGTATATCCTAACAGCATACTTTGTGTATCCGTCATTGTTGCATCTTGGAATGAAGCTTTTGAGCCATAACTTGCGCTATAAAACATACCTTAACCCCTTCACTGCCACGACACGTTAGGGAGCAATGTGAAAGAAAAACTGTTAAATTAACATCAAAGCGTAAACATGTTATAGAGCAAACACAGAGCCCGATGCTACGTCCAACAGGCCCGGTCCTGCCGATAAATACTCGTCTGTTCTCCTCTCGGGGGCGCGGGGTCACTTAGTGACAAAGCTTTGGCCAAAGCACTTCTAAGTGTTGTAAAAAATTGGAGGCTGAATTTAATGCATCCAGCAATCAAAGGTATTTACACAACTAAAGCAACGATCTGTGTGTTATATGCGCGCGTTATATCCGTGTGTTATATCCGTGTGTTATATCCGTGTGTTATATCCGTGTGTTATATCCGCGCGTTATATCCGCGCGTTATATCCGCGCGTTCTATCCGCGCGTTCTATCCGCGCGTTCTATCCGCGCGTTCTATCCGCGCGTTCTATCCGCGCGTTATATCCGCGCGTTATATCTGTGTGTTATATCCGCGTGTTAACAGGAACAGAAGAAGAAATTTGACAAGGACAGCGAGAAGTTTTATTCTCTCCTGGACCGTCACCTGCACCTGTCTGCCAAAAAGAAGGAGTCCCAGCTGCAGGAGGTGAGGGGGGGAGGTGAGGGGATGAGGGGAGAGGGAGGTGAGGGGAGAGGGGGGGGAGTGAGGGGTGAGGTGAGGGAAGGGGGAGACAATCCAGCATGGCCCCTTGTCACTTACACAGTCATTCACACAATTGCAAAACTTGCACATTTAGAACAAATGCCGACATTGGCCATAAATCGGAAATGCCAAAATCCCACCTGGGATTTTCACAATATTTAAGGATTTTCTTGGCAAATATAATAATATGTGAGGACAGCGTGACAGACAAGAAGGGGTGTCCCGTATCCCCCTAATATGTGAGACGGGAGTCCCATGCCCCCCTAATTTGCGAGGACAGTGTATGTATGTATAATTGTCTTTATTTATATAGCGCCTTTAATGTACATGGCGCTTCACAGCAGTAATACATGTGGTAATCAAATAAATAACAGATCATGGGAATAAGTGCTTCAGACATAAAAGTAACATTTAGGAAAAGGAGTCCCTGCTCCGAAGAGCTTACAGTCGAATTGGTAGGTAGGGAGAACATACAGAGACAGTAGGAGGGAGTTCAGGTAAGTGCGTCTGCAGGGGGCCAAGCTTTATGTATCAGGTGTATAGTGTTAGCCACGGAGCTAGTCATATGCTTCTTTATGCAAATGTCTCTTAAGGTGGGTCTTAAAGGTGGACAGAGAGGGTGCTAGTCGGGTACTTAGGGGAAGGGCATTCTGGAGGTGTGGGGCAGTCAGTGAGAAAGGTTTAAGGCGGGAGAGGGCTTTACATAAAAAGGGGGTAGAGAGAAGACATCCTTGAGCAGAACGCAAGAGTCAGGATGGTGCATAGTGTGACCTGTTATACAAAATAGCAAAGTGGACAGTTACAGCTTTGATTTCTACTTCAGGAGGTGCAAAAGTGACTGGATCCCAGCACCCAGCACATACACAGTAACAGAGAGGTCTCAGCACCCAGGACATACACAGTAACAGAGGGGCCCCAGCACCCAGGACATACACAGTAACAGAGGGGTCTCAGCACCCAGGACATACACAGTAACAGAGGGGCCCCAGCACCCAGGACATACACAGTAACAGAGAGGCCCCAGCACCCAGGACATACACAGTAACAGAGGGGCCCCAGCACCCAGGACATACACAGTAACAGAGAGGCCCCAGCACCCAGCACATACACAGTAACAGAGAGGCACCAGCACCCAGGACATACACAGTAACAGAGAGGTCCCAGCACCCAGCACATACACAGTAACAGAGGGGCCCCAGCACCCAGCACATACACAGTAACAGAGGGGCCCCAGCACCCAGCACATACACAGTAACAGAGGGGCCCCAGCACCCAGCACATACACAGTAACAGAGGGGCCCCAGCACCCAGGACATACACAGTAACAGAGGGGCCCCAGCACCCAGGACATACACAGTAACAGAGGGGCCCCAGCACCCAGGACATACACAGTAACAGAGAGGCCCCAGCACCCAGGACATACACAGTAACAGAGGGGCCCCAGCACCCAGGACATACACAGTAACAGAGGGGCCCCAGTACCCAGGATATACACAGTAACAGAGGGGCCCCAGCACCCAGGATATACACAGTAACAGAGGGGCCCCAGCACCCAGGACATACACAGTAACAGAGGGGCCCCAGCACCCAGGACATACACAGTAACTGAGAGGCCCCAGCACCCAGCACATACACAGTAACAGAGAGGCCCCAGCACCCAGGACATACACAGTAACAGAGGGGCCCCAGCACCCAGGATATACACAGTAACAGAGGGGCCCCAGCACCCAGGACATACACAGTAACAGAGGGGTCTCAGCACCCAGGACATACACAGTAACAGAGGGGTCTCAGCACCCAGGACATACACAGTAACAGAGAGGTCTCAGCACCCAGGACATACACAGTAACAGAGAGGCCCCAGCACCCAGGACATACACAGTAACAGAGGGGTCTCGGCACCCAGGACATACACAGTAACAGAGAGGTCTCAGCACCCAGGACATACACAGTAACAGAGAGGCCCCAGCACCCAGGACATACACAGTAACAGAGGGGTCTCAGCACCCAGGACATACACAGTAACAGAGAGGTCTCAGCACCCAGGACATACACAGTAACAGAGAGGCCCCAGCACCCAGGACATACACAGTAACAGAGGGGCCCCAGCACCCAGGACATACACAGTAACAGAGGGGCCCCAGTACCCAGGATATACACAGTAACAGAGAGGCCCCAGCACATACACAGTAACAGAGAGGCCCCAGCACGCAGGACATACACAGTAACAGAGAGGTCTCAGCACCCAGGACATACACAGTAACAGAGGGGCCCCAGCACCCAGGACACACACAGTAACAGAGGGCCCCCAGCACCCAGCACATACACAGTAACAGAGGGGCCCCAGCACCCAGCACATACACAGTAACAGAGGGGTCCCAGCACCCAGGACATACACAGTAACAGAGAGGTCTCAGCACCCAGGACATACACAGTAACAGAGGGGCCCCAGCACCCAGGACATACACAGTAACAGAGAGGCCCCAGCACCCAGCACATACACAGTAACAGAGAGGCCCCAGCACCCAGGACATACACAGTAACAGAGAGGCCCCAGCACCCAGGACATACACAGTAACAGAGGGGTCCCAGCACCCAGGATATACACAGTAACAGAGGGGCCCCAGCACCCAGGACATACACAGTAACAGAGGGCCCCCAGCACCCAGCACATACACAGTAACAGAGGGGCCCCAGCACCCAGGACATACACAGTAGCAGAGAGGCCCCAGCACCCAGCACATACACAGTAACAGAGGGGCCCCAGCACCCAGCACATACACAGTAACAGAGGGGCCCCTGCACCCAGGACATACACAGTAACAGAGGGGCCCCAGCACCCAGCACATACACAGTAACAGAGGGGCCCCAGCACCCAGCACATACACAGTAACAGAGGGGCCCCAGCACCCAGGACATACACAGTAACAAAGAGGCCCCAGCACCCAGGACATACACAGTAACAGAGGGGCCCCAGCACCCAGGACATACACAGTAACAGAGGGGCCCCAGTACCCAGGATATACACAGTAACAGAGGGGCCCCAGCACCCAGGATATACACAGTAACAGAGGGGCCCCAGCACCCAGGACATACACAGTAACAGAGGGCCCCAGCACCCAGGACATACACAGTAACTGAGAGGCCCCAGCACCCAGCACATACACAGTAACAGAGAGGCCCCAGCACCCAGGACATACACAGTAACAGAGGGGCCCCAGCACCCAGGATATACACAGTAACAGAGGGGCCCCAGCACCCAGGACATACACAGTAACAGAGGGGCCCCAGCACCCAGGACATACACAGTAACAGAGAGGCCCCAGCACCCAGGACATACACAGTAACAGAGGGGTCTCAGCACCCAGGACATACACAGTAACAGAGAGGTCTCAGCACCCAGGACATACACAGTAACAGAGAGGCCCCAGCACCCAGGACATACACAGTAACAGAGGGGTCTCGGCACCCAGGACATACACAGTAACAGAGAGGTCTCAGCACCCAGGACATACACAGTAACAGAGAGGCCCCAGCACCCAGGACATACACAGTAACAGAGGGGTCTCAGCACCCAGGACATACACAGTAACAGAGAGGTCTCAGCACCCAGGACATACACAGTAACAGAGAGGCCCCAGCACCCAGGACATACACAGTAACAGAGGGGCCCCAGCACCCAGGACATACACAGTAACAGAGGGGCCCCAGTACCCAGGATATACACAGTAACAGAGAGGCCCCAGCACATACACAGTAACAGAGAGGCCCCAGCACGCAGGACATACACAGTAACAGAGAGGTCTCAGCACCCAGGACATACACAGTAACAGAGGGGCCCCAGCACCCAGGACACACACAGTAACAGAGGGCCCCCAGCACCCAGCACATACACAGTAACAGAGGGGCCCCAGCACCCAGCACATACACAGTAACAGAGGGGTCCCAGCACCCAGGACATACACAGTAACAGAGAGGTCTCAGCACCCAGGACATACACAGTAACAGAGGGGCCCCAGCACCCAGGACATACACAGTAACAGAGAGGCCCCAGCACCCAGCACATACACAGTAACAGAGAGGCCCCAGCACCCAGGACATACACAGTAACAGAGAGGCCCCAGCACCCAGGACATACACAGTAACAGAGGGGTCCCAGCACCCAGGATATACACAGTAACAGAGGGGCCCCAGCACCCAGGACATACACAGTAGCAGAGAGGCCCCAGCACCCAGCACATACACAGTAACAGAGGGGCCCCAGCACCCAGCACATACACAGTAACAGAGGGGCCCCTGCACCCAGGACATACACAGTAACAGAGGGGCCCCAGCACCCAGCACATACACAGTAACAGAGGGGCCCCAGCACCCAGCACATACACAGTAACAGAGGGGCCCCAGCACCCAGGACATACACAGTAACAGAGAGGCCCCAGCACCCAGGACATACACAGTAACAGAGGGGCCCCAGCACCCAGGACATACACAGTAACAGAGGGGCCCCAGTACCCAGGATATACACAGTAACAGAGGGGCCCCAGCACCCAGGATATACACAGTAACAGAGGGGCCCCAGCACCCAGGACATACACAGTAACAGAGGGCCCCAGCACCCAGGACATACACAGTAACTGAGAGGCCCCAGCACCCAGCACATACACAGTAACAGAGAGGCCCCAGCACCCAGGACATACACAGTAACAGAGGGGCCCCAGCACCCAGGATATACACAGTAACAGAGGGGCCCCAGCACCCAGGACATACACAGTAACAGAGGGGTCTCAGCACCCAGGACATACACAGTAACAGAGAGGTCTCAGCACCCAGGACATACACAGTAACAGAGAGGTCTCAGCACCCAGGACATACACAGTAACAGAGGGGCCCCAGCACATACACAGTAACAGAGAGGTCTCAGCACCCAGGACATACACAGTAACAGAGGGGCCCCAGCACCCAGGACATACACAGTAACAGAGAGGCCCCAGCACCCAGGACATACACAGTAACAGAGGGGTCTCAGCACCCAGGACATACACAGTAACAGAGAGGCCCCAGCACCCAGGACATACACAGTAACAGAGGGGTCTCAGCACCCAGGACATACACAGTAACAGAGAGGTCTCAGCACCCAGGACATACACAGTAACAGAGAGGCCCCAGCACCCAGGACATACACAGTAACAGAGGGGTCTCAGCACCCAGGACATACACAGTAACAGAGAGGTCTCAGCACCCAGGACATACACAGTAACAGAGAGGCCCCAGCACCCAGGACATACACAGTAACAGAGGGGCCCCAGCACCCAGGACATACACAGTAACAGAGGGGCCCCAGTACCCAGGATATACACAGTAACAGAGAGGCCCCAGCACATACACAGTAACAGAGGGGCCCCAGCACCCAGCACATACACAGTAACAGAGGGGCCCCAGCACCCAGCACATACACAGTAACAGAGGGGTCCCAGCACCCAGGACATACACAGTAACAGAGAGGCCCCAGCACCCAGGACATACACAGTAACAGAGAGGCCCCAGCACCCAGGACATACACAGTAACAGAGGGGCCCCAGCACCCAGGACATACACAGTAACAGAGGGGTCTCAGCACCCAGGACATACACAGTAACAGAGGGGCCCCAGCACCCAGGACACACACAGTAACAGAGGGCCCCCAGCACCCAGCACATACACAGTAACAGAGGGGCCCCAGCACCCAGGACATACACAGTAACAGAGAGGTCCCAGCACCCAGCACATACACAGTAACAGAGGGGTCCCAGCACCCAGGACATACACAGTAACAGAGAGGCCCCAGCACCCAGGACATACACAGTAACAGAGAGGCCCCAGCACCCAGGACATACACAGTAACAGAGGGGTCCCAGCACCCAGGATATACACAGTAACAGAGGGGCCCCAGCACCCAGGACATACACAGTAACAGAGGGCCCCCAGCACCCAGCACATACACAGTAACAGAGGGGCCCCAGCACCCAGGACATACACAGTAGCAGAGAGGCCCCAGCACCCAGCACATACACAGTAACAGAGGGGCCCCAGCACCCAGCACATACACAGTAACAGAGGGGCCCCTGCACCCAGGACATACACAGTAACAGAGGGGCCCCAGCACCCAGCACATACACAGTAACAGAGGGGCCCCAGCACCCAGCACATACACAGTAACAGAGGGGCCCCAGCACCCAGGACATACACAGTAACAGAGAGGCCCCAGCACCCAGGACATACACAGTAACAGAGGGGCCCCAGCACCCAGCACATACACAGTAACAGAGAGGCCCCAGCACCCAGGACATACACAGTAACAGAGAGGTCTCAGCACCCAGCACATACACAGTAACAGAGGGGCCCCAGCACCCAGGACATACACAGTAACAGAGGGCACCCAGGACCCACACAGTAACAGAGGGGCCCCAGCACCCAGGACATACACAGTAACAGAGAGGCCCCAGCACCCAGGATATACACAGTAACAGAGGGGCCCCAGCACCCAGGACATACACAGTAACAGAGAGGCCCCAGCACCCAGGACATACACAGTAACAGAGAGGTCTCAGCACCCAGCACATACACAGTAACAGAGGGGCCCCAGCACCCAGGACATACACAGTAACAGAGGGCACCCAGGACCCACACAGTAACAGAGGGGCCCCAGCACCCAGGACATACACAGTAACAGAGAGGCCCCAGCACCCAGGATATACACAGTAACAGAGGGGCCCCAGCACCCAGGACATACACAGTAACAGAGAGGTCCCAGCACCCAGGATATACACAGTAACAGAGGGGCCCCAGCACCTAGGATATACACAGTAACAGAGAGGCCCCAGCACCCAGCACATACACAGTAACAGAGGGGCCCCAGCACCCAGGACATACACAGTAACAGAGGGGCCCCAGCACCCAGGACATACACAGTAACAGAGAGGTCCCAGCACCCAGCACATACACAGTAACAGAGGGGCCCCAGCACCCAGGACATACACCGTAACAGAGGGGCCCCAGCACATACACAGTAACAGAGGGGCCCAGCACCCAGGACATACACAGTAACAGAGAGGCCCCAGCACCCAGGACATACACAGTAACAGAGAGGCCCCAGCACCCAGGACATACACAGTAACAGAGGGGCCCCAGCACCCAGCACATACACAGTAACAGAGGGGCCCCAGCACCCAGCACATACACAGTAACAGAGAGGCCCCAGCACCCAGGACATACACAGTAACAGAGGGCACCCAGCACATACACAGTAACAGAGGGGTCTCAGCACCCAGGACATACACAGTAACAGAGGGGCCCCAGCACCCAGGACACACACAGTAACAGAGGGGCCCCAGCACCCAGCACATACACAGTAACAGAGGGGCCCCAGCACCCAGGACACACACAGTAACAGAGGGGCCCCAGCACCCAGCACATACACAGTAACAGAGGGGCCCCAGCACCCAGGACATACACAGTAACAGAGGGGCCCCAGCACCCAGAACATACACAGTAACAGAGGGGCCCCAGCACATACACAGTAACAGAGAGGCCCCAGCACATACACAGTAACAGAGGGGCCCCAGCACATACACAGTAACAGAGGGGCCCCAGCACGCGGGTCTCTGTCCTCTCGGATAACTGGAATAACTGAGGTTGGAAGATCTAAAACCTGCTCACTAATGGCTTTTGTAAACGAGGAACCCTCAATTAACTTTGCTCTGTATCTAGCTAATTATTTTCTTGGGTAGAGAACGCCTCTATTACACAGGCGTGCCCCGGGCCCCCCTCAGACACAGCACCCCCCAGTATACATGTCACCCAGCCCGGATTTAAGGCTTGTCCCCCTCCCAAAGGCTGACCTGCAGGTGGACAGAGAGAGGCAGAACTTCTATGAGTCTTCCCTGGAATATATCTACCAGATCCAGGAGGTGCAGGAGAGCAAGAAGTTCAGCATCGTGGAACCGGTGAGCGCCCGCGAATTCCCAGCGGGGGTCCGCGTCTGTGCTGCAGCTGCTGGGGGTGTCTCTATGTGTGAAAGCACTCAGGCATATAACACCATGTTAGGCACTTTCTGCTTATATTAGGTGATAGATGTGGGACTATAGCGCAGATAGCGCGGGCTGCATGGGGGCAGCAGAGCGGAGTGTGTGTGTGCAGATAGCGCGGGCTGCATGGGGGCAGCAGAGCGGAGTGTGTGTGTGCAGATAGCGCGGGCTGCATGGGGGCAGCAGAGCGGGGGGGTGTGTGTGCAGATAGCGCAGGCTGCATGGGGGAAGCAGAGCGGGGTTTGTGTGTGCAGATAACTCAGCCTCTCTTGGTTCCAGGTGCTGGCATTCCTGCATTGCCTCTTTACTTCCAACAGCCTCACCTTCGATATGACTCAGGACTTTCTGCCCTACAAACAGCAGCTGCAGCTGAGCCTGCAAAATGTATGTACCGAAACACATGTACAGGCATACCCCGGTTTAAGGACACTCGCTTTAAGTGCACTCGCTAGTATGGACATAGCGCCCAATAGGCAAACGGCAGCTCACGCATGCGCCAGTCAGCACGTCCTGAACAGCAATACCGGCTCCCTACCTGTACCAAAGCTGTGCGCAAGCGGGGAGACTATAGAGCCTGTTACACATGTGTTATTTACACCAGTTATGCACGTATGTGACGATTGCCGTACAGTACATGCATCGATAAGTGGGGAAAAGGGAGTGCTTCACTTTAAGTACATTTTCGCTTTACATACATGCTCCGGTCCCATTGCGCCCGTTAATGCGGGGTATACCTGTACACGCACACATATGTACATCACATGCACAATGTGGGCCCCCTGTATTTTCATGTGTCCCCTTGACCATAATGAATCTGTAGTGGTGAAGCGGAGCTGCGCGCGATTACTCTGCGCAGTGGGGATACGTTGTTGCGAGTGTATAATATATGTCCGTGTGTGCGTGACGCACACGATAAAGTAATGAGGTGTGTGCGCTCTTCCAGACTGAGGACGAGTGAGATTGTATCATTAAATAGCAGACGTCGGGGGGGAAGGTACCTGCTTAGTGTTTGTTATTCGCTCTGAAACGCTCTTCGCTCGCGCACAGACGCGGAATCACTTCTGCAGCACCCGCGAGGAGATGGAAGATCTGAAGAAGCGAATGACAGAGACGCACATGATCTGCAAGCTGCCCGGACAGAGCACCATCGAGGGATACCTGCACTCCCAGGAGAGAAGTAATGCGCCCTCACCCGGCGCGGGTCCCGCGTCCTTACACCCAGCGCCGATCCCACGTCCTTACACCCAGCGCGGATCCTGCGTCCTTACACCCAGCGCGGGTCCCGCGTCCTTACACCCGGCGCGGATCCCGCGTCCTTACACCCGGTGCGGGTCCCGCGTCCTTACACCCAGCGCCGATCCCACGTCCTTACACCCAGCGCCGATCCCACGTCCTTACACCCGGCGTGGGTCCCACGTCCTTACACCCGGCGCCGATCCCACGTCCTTACACCCGGCGCGGATCCCGAGTCCTTACACCCGGCGCGGATCCCGCGTCCTTACACCTGGCGCGGTGTCACCCTGAGGGTGACCAGGTTAATAGCGCAGAGGTCCCAGCTGTCTGCGTTACGTGTCACCTTACAGTGGGGGAGTCTCCTATGTCCCTCTTGTCTCTGTCACACTTTGTGACACGATTCTAGTCCCTTCTTTGTCGGTCACCCCCCCCCCCGGGGACAGATTGACCTGTGTGTCACACTCCTCTGTGTGTCACACACACACTTTAACCCCTTGCAACGCATTGAACCCCTTGACAATGATGAGGATGAGAAGGCACCACAGGAGTAAGATTACCCTGACTTTCCCTCTTTGTGCTGACAGGGGCTCTTGGCATTACCTGGGTGAAGTATTACTGCAAATACAAGAAGGAAGGGAAATCTTTAATCATGACCCCCACTGAGCAGAAGACGGGATCCAGACAGGTGAGCTCGCGGAACCCCAAAACCCCCCAATAATAACTTTATTTCATATAGTGTTATTCTGCCAACGGGACATCAGAATTACAGTACACAGCGCCGTATACACCATTCCACAGGGGCCGTCCCTGAACCAACTAGCTTACAATCTAATGATGTGGCCAGTTCTGCTTTCCCCGCTGCTGCGTAACGCCGGGGGAACCGGATTAAAACCGCTGGCAATATAAAAAAGAGTGGCCCCGCTCCACTGCCCAACCGCTCGCCCGTTCCCTGCGCCTCCCAAAAAGCTTCTATTGCTCCGAGTCCAGCTACATTTGTATGTTTGGTGCCTGGGGCACAGGGAGGTAAAGGGAGTGGCCCGCGCGTCACACGGAGCGCACGCCGGGATCAGTCCTGCCTTTTTTCAGAGTCGGGGCCTTCACCCCCTGAGCCCGGATCTGTTACATACACGGCTCCCCTTTCTGTTCTCATAGAGATCAGGTACAGAACGTGTATACACGGCTCCCCTTTCTGTTCTCATAGAGATCAGGTACAGAACGTGTATACACGGCTCCCCTTTCTGTTCTCATAGAGATCAGGTACAGAACGTGTATACACGGCTCCCCTTTCTGTTCTCATAGAGATCAGGTACAGAACGTGTATACACGGCTCCCCTTTCTGTTCTCATAGAGATCAGGTACAGAACGTGTATACACGGCTCCCCTTTCTGTTCTCATAGAGATCAGGTACAGAACGTGTATACACGGCTCCCCTTTCTGTTATAATGCAGATATATCAGGTACAGACGTGTATACACGGCTCCCCTTTCTGTTGTAATGCAGATATATCAGGTACAGAACGTGTATACACGTCTCCCCTTTCTGCTGTAATGCAGATATATCGGGTACAGAACGTGTATACACGGCTCCCCTTTCTGTTGTAATGCAGATATATCAGGTACAGAACGTGTATACACGGCTCCCCTTTCTGTTGTAATGCAGATATATCAGGTACAGAACGTGTATACACGGCTACCCTTTCTGTTGTAATGCAGGTATATCAGGTACAGAACGTGTATACACCGCTCCCCTTTCTGCTGTAATGCAGATATATCAGGTACAGAACGTGTATACACGGCTCCCCTTTCTGCTGTAATGCAGATATATCAGGTACAGAACGTGTATACACGGCTCCCCTTTCTGTTATAATGCAGATATATCAGGTACAGAACGTGTATACACGGCTCCCCTTTCTGTTATAATGCAGATATATCAGGTACAGAACGTGTATACACGGCTCCCCTTTCTGTTATAATGCAGATATATCAGGTACAGAACGTGTATACACGGCTCCCCTTTCTGCTGTAATGCAGATATATCAGGTACAGAACGTGTATACACGGCTCCCCTTTCTGCTGTAATGCAGATATATCGGGTACAGAACGTGTATACACGGCTCCCCTTTCTGTTGTAATGCAGATATATCAGGTACAGAACGTGTATACACGTCTCCCCTTTCTGCTGTAATGCAGATATATCGGGTACAGAACGTGTATACACGGCTCCCCTTTCTGTTGTAATGCAGATATATCAGGTACAGAACGTGTATACACGGCTCCCCTTTCTGTTGTAATGCAGATATATCAGGTACAGAACGTGTATACACGGCTACCCTTTCTGTTGTAATGCAGGTATATCAGGTACAGAACGTGTATACACCGCTCCCCTTTCTGCTGTAATGCAGATATATCAGGTACAGAACGTGTATACACGGCTCCCCTTTCTGCTGTAATGCAGATATATCAGGTACAGAACGTGTATACACGGCTCCCCTTTCTGTTATAATGCAGATATATCAGGTACAGAACGTGTATACACGGCTCCCCTTTCTGTTATAATGCAGATATATCAGGTACAGAACGTGTATACACGGCTCCCCTTTCTGTTATAATGCAGATATATCAGGTACAGAACGTGTATACACGGCTCCCCTTTCTGTTATAATGCAGATATATTAGGTACAGAACGTGTATACACGGCTCCCCTTTCTGCTGTAATGCAGATATATCAGGTACAGAACGTGTATACACGGCTCCCCTTTCTGTTATAATGCAGATATATCAGGTACAGAACGTGTATACACGGCTCCCCTTTCTGTTATAATGCAGATATATCAGGTACAGAACGTGTATACACGGCTCCCCTTTCTGTTATAATGCAGATATATCAGGTACAGAACGTGTATACACGGCTCCCCTTTCTGTTATAATGCAGATATATTAGGTACAGAACGTGTATACACGGCTCCCCTTTCTGCTGTAATGCAGATATATCAGGTACAGAACGTGTATACACGGCTCCCCTTTCTGCTGTAATGCAGATATATCAGGTACAGAACGTGTATACACGGCTCCCCTTTCTGCTGTAATGCAGATATATCAGGTACAGAACGTGTATACACGGCTCCCCTTTCTGTTATAATGCAGATATATCAGGTACAGAACGTGTATACACGGCTCCCCTTTCTGTTGTAATGCAGGTATATCAGGTACAGAACGTGTATACACGGCTCCCCTTTCTGTTATAATGCAGATATATCAGGTACAGACGTGTATACACGGCTCCCCTTTCTGTTCTAACAGAGATCAGGTACAGAACGTGTATACACGGCTCCCCTTTCTGTTCTCATAGAGATCAGGTACAGAACGTGTATACACGGCTCCCCTTTCTGTTCTCATAGAGATCAGGTACAGAACGTGTATACACGGCTCCCCTTTCTGTTCTCATAGAGATCAGGTACAGAACGTGTATACACGGCTCCCCTTTCTGTTCTCATAGAGATCAGGTACAGAACGTGTATACACGGCTCCCCTTTCTGTTATAATGCAGATATATCAGGTACAGAACGTGTATACACGGCTCCCCTTTCTGTTATAATGCAGATACATCAGGTACAGACGTGTGTACACGGCTCCCCTTTCTGTTATAATGCAGGTATATCACGTACAGAACGTGTATACACGGCTCCCCTTTCTGTTATAATGCAGATATATCAGGTACAGAACGTGTATACACGGCTCCCCTTTCTCTTCTAATGCAGATATATCAGGTACAGACGTGTATACACGGCTCCCCTTTCTGTTCTAACAGAGATCAGGTACAGAACGTGTATACACGGCTCCCCTTTCTGTTCTCATAGAGATCAGGTACAGAACGTGTATACACGGCTCCCCTTTCTGTTGTAATGCAGGTATATCACGTACAGAACGTGTATACTGTACACGGCTCCCCTTTCTGTTATAATGCAGATATATCAGGTACAGAACGTGTATACACGGCTCCCCTTTCTGTTGTAATGCAGGTATATCACGTACAGAACGTGTATACACGGCTCCCCTTTCTGTTATAATGCAGATATATCAGGTACAGAACGTGTATACACGGCTCCCCTTTCTGTTATAATGCAGATATATCAGGTACAGACGTGTATACACCGCTCCCCTTTCTGTTGTAATGCAGATATATCAGGTACAGAACGTGTATACACGGCTCCCCTTTCTGTTGTAATGCAGATATATCAGGTACAGAACGTGTATACACGGCTCCCCTTTCTGTGTAATGCAGGTATATTAGGTACAGAACGTGTATACACGGCTCCCCTTTCTGTTATAATGCAGGTATATCAGGTACAGAACGTGTATACACGGCTCCCCTTTCTGTTATAATGCAGATATATCAGGTACAGAACGTGTATACACGGCTCCCCTTTCTGTTATAATGCAGATATATCAGGTACAGAACGTGTATACACGGCTCCCCTTTCTGTTATAATGCAGATATATCAGGTACAGAACGTGTATACACGGCTCCCCTTTCTGTTATAATGCAGATATATCAGGTACAGACGTGTATACACGGCTCCCCTTTCTGTTATAATGCAGATATATCAGGTACAGAACGTGTATACACGGCTCCCCTTTCTGTTATAATGCAGATATATCAGGTACAGAACGTGTATACACGGCTCCCCTTTCTGTTATAATGCAGGTATATCAGGTACAGAACGTGTATACACGGCTCCCCTTTCTGTTATAATGCAGATATATCAGGTACA
>NW_027454340.1:29914-82414 GCF_040206685.1 Ascaphus truei
TTTGTCAAGCACTGCATATATATATATATATACACCACACACACACACACACACACACCACACATATATACATATATACACACACACCACACATATACATATATACACACACACACCCTGCAGCCCGTTTTTCACACACACACACACACACCCTGCAGCCCGTTTTTCACACACACACACACACACACACACACACACCCTGCAGCCCGTTTTTCACACACACACACACACACACACCCTGCAGCCCGTTTTTCACACACACACACACACACACCCTGCAGCCCGTTTTACACACACACACACACCCTGCAGCTTTGTAGTTGCAAGGCTTTGTAGTTGCAATGCCGGGCACTGAAGTTGCAATGCCGGGCAGGCTGCAGTCCCATTGGATGGGAGCGGTCACGTGACCGCTCCTCTGCTTCCCCTCAGAGGTTTTATTTTTTTTTTTTTTAAATGAGCTAGCAGCCCTTGTTTCCCGCTGCTGGCGGCCCTGATCGCGGCGCCCCTCTAGCCAAGCCGCGGCGCACAGTTTGGGAAACACTGTATTAGGGCATTGGTGTTGGACGCAGGCCAATGAGAGGTGTGCGGGGGCGGGCATTGGACGCAGGCCAATGAGAGTCAGTGAGGGGTGGGACGCAGGCCAATGAGAGGTGTGCGGGGGCGGGCATTGGACGCAGGTCAATGAGAGTCAGTGAGGGGTGGGACGCAGGCCAATGAGAGGTGTGCGGGGGCGGGCATTGGACGCAGGCCAATGAGAGTCAGTGAGGGGTGGGACGCAGGCCAATGAGAGGTGTGCGGGGGCGGGCATTGGACGCAGGCCAATGAGAGTCAGTGAGCGGTGGGACGCAGGCCAATGAGAGGTGTGCGGGGGCGGGCATTGGACGCAGGCCAATGAGAGTCAGTGAGGGGTGGGACAGTGTGGCATTGGTGTTGGACGTAGGCCAATGAGAGGTGTGCGGGGGCGGGCATGGCCTGAGCCGGAGTGACAGGCCCAAGGTCCAATGCGATTGACCCTTGGGACGCAGACATACAGTGATTTCACAAATATATAGTAGATATATAGCACTATATCCCTTCACTCTCACAGTATGGGGGTATCAGTGTGTATATCAGTGTGTGTATATGCTGCACAGTTATACACTATATATAGCACTATATCCCTTCACTCTCACAGTATAGGGGTGTCAGAGTGTGTGTATATGCTGCACAGTTATACACTATATATAGCACTACATCCCTTCACTCTCACAGTATGGGGGTGTCCGTGTACTCCAGCCGGCTCCGTGTGGAAGAACCACACTGTATATAGAGATCCGTCACCCAGTAAAGTGATCCGTGCCTGTTACACGGAGCCGCCCATAACGCTGCGTACAAAGCAACGTGCGACCTGTATAAAGCAACGTGCGACCTGTATAAAGCAACGTGCGACCTGTATAAAGCAACGTGCGACCTGTATAAAGCAACGTGCGACCTGTATAAAGCAACGTGCGACCTGTATAAAGCAACGTGCGACCTGTGTAAAGCAACGTGCGACCTGTGTAAAGCAACGTGCGACCTGTGTAAAGCAACGCGCGACCTGTGTAAAGCAACGCGCGACCTGTATAAAGCAACGCGCGACCTGTGTAAAGCAACGCGCGACCTGTGTAAAGCAACGCGCGACCTGTGTAAAGCAACGCGCGACCTGTATAAAGCAACGCGCGACCTGTATAAAGCAACGCGCGACCTGTATAAAGCAACGCGCGACCTGTATAAAGCAACGCGCGACCTGTATAAAGCAAGGCGCGACCTGTATAAAGCAACGTGCGACCTGTATAAAGCAAGGCGCGACCTGTATAAAGCAACGTGCGACCTGTATAAAGCAACGCGCGACCTGTATAAAGCAACGCGCGACCTGTATAAAGCAACGCGCGACCTGTATAAAGCAACGCGCGACCTGTATAAAGCAACGCGCGACCTGTATAAAGCAACGCGCGACCTGTATAAATTAACGCGCGACCTGTATAAAGCAACGCGCGACCTGTATAAATTAACGCGCGACCTGTATAAAGCAACGTGCGACCTGTACAAAGATTGTGCAATTTGCACCAGTGACATCTGGCCGCAGCGGGCGACTCCGGTTTCATACATTGGGCGCAGGCCTGCCAGGTGCCGGGGTCCACACAGAGAGAGAACTGGATCAGCTATAGGGGGCAGTATATCGCGCGGACGCTTCTCCCCGATCTCCTCCTATACCCACCCCGCATAACGTGCCCTGCTGCACGCGGGCACAGATGTAACAACTTACAGACGAGGGGACCACGTGGCTCTCATCGCCACAGGGATGCACAATAATGCAGAGAACAGTTACACCCGTTTCAGGGGAAAGCTCCAGTGTGTGGCACCTGTGAGTGTGGTTACCTCTCCCTGAGCTCTGGATGTGCTGATCTGATTCCCATGCTGTGCTTTAAAGCTGTTAACAGCGAGCGTTCGCTTATATGGGCTCCATGTAACAATGATTTTTCAGGCAAAAGGTGACACGGTGTGCTCATTTGCATGTAATTTCCCAGAATCCCTTGCTGCAGTGGAAGCGCTGTATATTGGGGATAATGGTGAAAGGCGGGGTGCAGACCTGGCTAAGACATGTGAATGTGCTCACAAGTGATCTTTTTATTTGCTATATGCTAACGGTGGAGGTTTCTTGTTGCCTATTTCACCCACCATAACTTAAAACGTATACACACACACACACACACACACACACACACGCGAATATATAAAGTGTGCTGTTACCGTCTCCCTCGCGCAGCACCAGCGGCAGTCCGCACCTCCCTCTGGCCAGGCGCTTGGAGATGGTGATGGGTTTGTGGGTACGTGGGGTTATTCTGGGTGGGGGGGACAGGGGGAACTGTGTTTTCTTCTGGGGGGGCAGAGAAAATCTGCAAGCAACAAACAAAAATACTTCAATACTGAAAATATGAATAGGCTGGAGCCCTGTGACATCACCCGGAGAAGCTCAGTGACATCACCCAGAGCAGCCCTGTGACATCACCCAGAGCCGCCCAGTGACATCACCCGGAGAAGCTCAGTGACATCACCCGGAGAAGCTCAGTGACATCACCCAGAGAAGCTCAGTGACATCACCCAGAGCAGCCCTGTGACATCACCCAGAGCCGCCCAGCGACATCACCCAGAGCAGCCCAGTGACATCACCCGGAGAAGCTCAGTGACATCACTCAGAGCAGCCCTGTGACATCACCCGGAGAAGCTCAGTGACATCACCCGGAGAAGCTCAGTGACATCACCCAGAGAAGCTCAGTGACATCACCCAGAGAAGCTCAGTGACATCACCCAGAGACGCCCAGTGACATCACCCGGAGAAGCTCAGTGACATCACCCAGAGCAGCCCAGTGACATCACCCGGAGAAGCTCAGTGACATCACTCAGAGCAGCCCTGTGACATCACCCGGAGAAGCTCAGTGACATCACCCGGAGAAGCTCAGTGACATCACCCAGAGAAGCTCAGTGACATCACCCAGAGAAGCTCAGTGACATCACCCAGAGACGCCCAGTGACATCACCCGGAGAAGCTCAGTGACATCACCCAGAGCCGCCCAGTGACATCACCCGGAGAAGCTCAGTGACATCACCCGGAGAAGCTCAGTGACATCACCCAGAGCCGCCCAGCGACATCACCCAGAGCCGCCCAGCGACATCACCCGGAGAAGCTCAGCGACATCACCCGGAGAAGCTCAGCGACATCACCCGGAGAAGCTCAGTGACATCACCCAGAGCCGCCCAGTGACATCACCCGGAGAAGCTCAGTGACATCACCCAGAGCCGCCCAGCGACATCACTCAGAGCCGCCCAGTGACATCACCCGGAGAAGCCCAGTGACATCACTCAGAGCCGCCCAGTGACATCACTCAGAGAAGCCCAGTGACATCACCCGGAGAAGCTCAGTGACATCACCCAGAGCCGCCCAGCGACATCACTCAGAGCCGCCCAGCGACATCACCCAGAGCCGCCCAGTGACATCACTCAGAGAAGCCCAGTGACATCACCCGGAGAAGCCCAGTGACATCACTCAGAGCCGCCCAGCGACATCACTCAGAGCCGCCCAGTGACATCACCCGGAGAAGCTCAGTGACATCACTCAGAGCCGCCCAGTGACATCACCCAGAGCCGCCCAGCGACATCACTCAGAGCCGCCCAGTGACATCACCCGGAGAAGCCCAGTGACATCACCCGGAGAAGCCCAGTGACATCACTCAGAGAAGCCCAGTGACATCACCCGGAGAAGCCCAGTGACATCACTCGGAGAAGCCCAGTGACATCACCCGGAGAAGCCCAGTGACATCACTCAGAGCCGCCCAGTGACATCACTCAGAGAAGCCCAGTGACATCACCCGGAGAAGCCCAGTGACATCACTCGGAGAAGCCCAGTGACATCACCCAGAGCAGCCCAGTGACATCACCCGGAGAAGCTCAGTGACATCACCCAGAGCCGCCCAGTGACATCACTCAGAGCCGCCCAGTGACATCACCCGGAGAAGCTCAGTGACATCACCCAGAGCCGCCCAGCGACATCACTCAGAGCCGCCCAGCGACATCACCCGGAGAAGCTCAGCGACATCACCCGGAGAAGCTCAGCGACATCACTCAGAGCCGCCCAGTGACATCACCCGGAGAAGCTCAGTGACATCACCCAGAGCCGCCCAGCGACATCACTCAGAGCCGCCCAGCGACATCACCCGGAGAAGCTCAGCGACATCACCCGGAGAAGCTCAGTGACATCACCCAGAGCCGCCCAGCGACATCACTCAGAGAAGCCCAGTGACATCACTCGGAGAAGCCCAGTGACATCACCCGGAGAAGCTCAGTGACATCACTCAGAGCCGCCCAGTGACATCACCCGGAGAAGCCCAGTGACATCACTCAGAGCCGCCCAGTGACATCACCCGGAGAAGCCCAGTGACATCACCCGGAGAAGCTCAGTGACATCACTCAGAGCCGCCCAGTGACATCACTCAGAGAAGCCCAGTGACATCACCCGGAGAAGCTCAGTGACATCACTCAGAGCCGCCCAGCGACATCACTCAGAGCCGCCCAGCGACATCACCCGGAGAAGCCCAGTGACATCACTCAGAGCCGCCCAGTGACATCACTCAGAGAAGCCCAGTGACATCACCCAGAGCAGCCCAGTGACATCACCCGGAGAAGCCCAGTGACATCACCCGGAGAAGCTCAGTGACATCACTCAGAGCCGCCCAGCGACATCACTCAGAGCCGCCCAGTGACATCACCCAGAGCCGCCCAGTGACATCACTCAGAGCCGCCCAGTGACATCACTCAGAGAAGCCCAGTGACATCACCCGGAGAAGCCCAGTGACATCACCCAGAGCAGCCCAGTGACATCACCCGGAGAAGCTCAGTGACATCACCCAGAGCCGCCCAGTGACATCACCCAGAGCAGCCCAGTGACATCACTCAGAGCCGCCCAGTGACATCACTCAGAGCCGCCCAGTGACATCACCCGGAGAAGCTCAGTGACATCACCCAGAGCCGCCCAGCGACATCACTCAGAGCCGCCCAGTGACATCACCCGGAGAAGCCCAGTGACATCACTCAGAGAAGCCCAGTGACATCACCCGGAGAAGCTCAGTGACATCACTCAGAGCCGCCCAGCGACATCACTCAGAGCCGCCCAGTGACATCACTCGGAGAAGCCCAGTGACATCACTCAGAGCCGCCCAGTGACATCACTCAGAGAAGCCCAGTGACATCACCCGGAGAAGCTCAGCGACATCACCCGGAGAAGCTCAGTGACATCACTCAGAGCCGCCCAGTGACATCACTCAGAGAAGCCCAGTGACATCACCCGGAGAAGCTCAGTGACATCACCCAGAGCCGCCCAGCGACATCACTCAGAGCCGCCCAGTGACATCACCCGGAGAAGCTCAGTGACATCACTCAGAGCCGCCCAGTGACATCACTCAGAGAAGCCCAGTGACATCACTCGGAGAAGCCCAGTGACATCACCCGGAGAAGCTCAGTGACATCACCCAGAGCAGCCCAGTGACATCACCCGGAGAAGCCCAGTGACATCACTCAGAGCCGCCCAGTGACATCACTCAGAGAAGCCCAGTGACATCACCCGGAGAAGCCCAGTGACATCACCCGGAGAAGCCCAGTGACATCACTCAGAGCCGCCCAGTGACATCACCCAGAGCCGCCCAGCGACATCACTCAGAGCAGCCCAGTGACATCACCCAGAGCAGCCCAGTGACATCACCCGGAGAAGCTCAGTGACATCACCCAGAGCCGCCCAGTGACATCACCCGGAGAAGCTCAGTGACATCACTCAGAGCAGCCCAGTGACATCACTCAGAGCCGCCCAGTGACATCACCCGGAGCAGCCCAGTGACATCACTCAGAGAAGCCCAGTGACATCACTCAGAGCCGCCCAGTGACATCACCCAGAGCAGCCCAGTGACATCACTCAGAGAAGCCCAGTGACATCACTCAGAGCAGCCCAGTGACATCACTCAGAGAAGCCCAGTGACATCACTCAGAGCCGCCCAGTGACATCACCCGGAGCAGCCCAGTGACATCACTCAGAGAAGCCCAGTGACATCACTCAGAGCCGCCCAGTGACATCACCCAGAGCAGCCCAGTGACATCACTCAGAGAAGCCCAGTGACATCACTCAGAGCAGCCCAGTGACATCACTCAGAGAAGCCCAGCGACATCATGCTAACACACCCATTTATACACTCTCACAGGCTTTTATAGTATCCTGCACGCACTCTCTCACCCCCCCGCCACCGCCCTGTATGTGGGGGGGGGGGGGGGGGAGGGGGTTCTGTAGCCTCCCTAGCTGGTTCTCTGTCTCCCTCTGCTGGCTGTTCCTGGGACTATAGTGAGCTCAAAATGTTTACCTTGAGGAGGGGGGTGGGGGGGGGGACCTGTACGTTTCAGGGTACATACCTTCCTTACGTCAGGTTTATTGTGATACCTCTAGGTTTTAGGGTGCATAACTTCTAGCAGGGTGCAATCCTCACTGTTTTGAGAGCCTGTTATTTTGGGGGTGCATACCTTCTCGCTGTTTTGAGAGCCTGTTATTTTGGGGGTGCATACCTTCTCGCTGTTTTGGGGTGCCTGTTATTTTGGGGTGCATACTTTCTCGCTGTTTTGGGGTGCCTGTTATTTTGGGGTGCATACCTTCTCGCTGTTTTGGGGTGCCTGTTATTTTGGGGTGCATACCTTCTCGCTGTTTTGGGGTGCCTGTTATTTTGGCCTGCATACCTTCTCACTGTGTTTGGGTGCGTTATTTTGGGGTGCATACCTTCTCGCTGTTTTGGGGTGCCTGTTATTTTGGGGTGCATACCTTCTCGCTGTGCTCTATGAGAAGTTCCACCACAATGTTCTGGAACTTGATGTTCATCATGGCAGCGACAGTGTCCTCCTGAGCTCTCATCAGGGTGGGGCCAAAAATCACCCCCATATTAGAGGGGGTCATGAAGTTCTCCTGGCTGTGTTCACACACTCTGCAAGAGAACAGAACAAGAGGTCAATGAGGAGAGACAGAGGGGGGAAGAGAGACAGAGAGACAGAGAGACAGAGAGACAGAGAGACAGAGAGGGAAAGAAAAAGAGAAAGAAAAAGAGAGAAAGAAAAAGAGAGAGAGAGAGAGAGAGAGAGAGAGAGAGAGAGAGAGAGAGAGAGAGAGAAAGAAAAAGAGAGAGAGAAAGAAAAAGAGAGAGAAAGAAAAAGAGAGAAAGAAAAAGAGAGAGAAAGAGAGAGAGAGAGAGAAAGAAAGAGAGAGAGAGAGAGAGAGAGAGAGAGAAAGAAAAAGAGAGAGAGAAAGAAAAAGAGAGATAGAGAGAGAGCGAGAAAGAAAAAGAGAGAGAGAGAGAAAGAAAAAGAGAGAGAGAAAGAAAAAAAGAGAGAGAGAGAAAGAGAGAGAGAGTGAGAGGGGAAGAGAGAAAAAGAGAGAGATAGAGAGAGAGGAAGAGAGAGAGGGGAAGAGAGAATAAGAAGAAGGAAAATACTGTAGGGGAGAGGACGGGAGTGAAGACAGAAGTAGAAACAGAAGCGGGTCAGAGAGAGAAGCAGAAGATGAAACAGAAGCGGGTCAGAGAGAGAAGCAGAAGATGAAACAGAAGCGGATCAGAGAGAGAAGCAGAAGATGAAACAGAAGCGGGTCAGAGAGAGAAGCAGAAGATGAAACAGAAGCGGGTCAGAGAGAGAAGCAGAAGATGAAACAGAAGCGGATCAGAGAGAGAAGCAGAAGATGAAACAGAAGCGGGTCAGAGAGAGAAGCAGAAGATGAAACAGAAGCGGGTCAGAGAGAGAAGCAGAAGATGAAGAAGTGAATTCCTCGCCAGGCTCCAGCAAAGAAATGATTCAATAAAAGAAATCCAGCAGGGATGGGGTTAACAGATCATTCGATTTGACAGTTTTTCCAACAGGAGGTTAGAAAAGTGAAAGTCTGCGGCTCTGTGTGACTCTCCAGCAGTGAAAGGGTTAGTGGACAAAGCCGGGCTTCGCCGGTACCTGGACAGGTGGCATATAATGAGCTCGAGCATTTCTCGGTGACTCTCCGGCAGTGAAAGGGTTAGTGGATAAAGCCGGGCTTTGCCGGTACTTGGACAGGTGGCGTATAATGAGCTCGAGCATTTCTCGGTGACTCTCCGGCAGTGAAAGGGTTAGTGGAGAAAGCCGGGCTTTGCCGGTACCTGGACAGGCGGCGTATAATGAGCTCCAGCATTTCTCGGTGACTCTCCGGCAGTGAAAGGGTTAGTGGATAAAGCCGGGCTTTGCCGGTACCTGGACAGGTGGCGTATAATGAGCTCGAGCATTTCTCGGTGACTCTCCGGCAGTGAAAGGGTTAGTGGATAAAGCCGGGCTTTGCCGGTACCTGGACAGGTGGCGTATAATGAGCTCCAGCATTTCTCGGTGACTCTCTGGCAGTGAAAGGGTTAGTGGATAAAGCCGGGCTTTGCCGGTACCTGGACAGGTGGCGTATAATGAGCTCGAGCATTTCTCGGTGACTCTCCGGCAGTGAAAGGGTTAGTGGATAAAGCCGGGCTTTGCCGGTACCTGGACAGGTGGCGTATTATGAGCTCGAGCATTTCTCGGTGACTCTCCGGCAGTGAAAGGGTTAGTGGAGAAAGCCGGGCTTTGCCGGTACCTGGACAGGTGGCGTATAATGAGCTCCAGCATTTCTCGGTGACTCTCCGGCAGTCTGTACACCAAGCAATGAATCGCTCCCAGGCGGTAATCCAAGTTCTCCGACTCTGCAGGGAGAGAAGAGGCGTCCCGCGTCCATCACTTCCTGCGCCGATACGTTATACTCTCTCACGGGGCGCGCAAACTTTCCCCCCTGCGCCCAGAGGCCTCACACGATCCCCGGCATTTCATTTAAATACCGGGGGAAGAGCGCAAGGTCTCTGCAACGGCCGCGCCCCCAGTTTGCGTTCCCCTGCTGTAACGCAGGGGTGAGCAACTCTGGTCCGCAAGGGCCACCAACAGGTCAGGTTTTCAGAATATCCTTGCTTCAGCACAGGTGGCTCAGAGGCCTCGAAGACGGAGCCTCTGATTGAGCCACCTGTGCTGAAGCTGGAACTGATTGAGCCACCTGTGCTGAAGCAGGGATATCCCCAAAACCTGGCCTGTTTATGGCCTTGAGTACCGGAGTTGCCCCCCCCTGCTCGGCGTGTACGGTCACAATAATTCTCTTTGCTTAGCCGTGCAAATCTCACAAAAATGAGACGCAAAGCTTTTTAAAATACGCCGCTTGCAATCTACAACTTGTAGCGTATAACTGCGAACTCTGCAAACAGAAGAGATTACACCCGGAGGCGGTGCTGGAGTTAGCGCAGGCTTCTCCCGCGTCACACACTCCGATAGGTAAAGGAGGGAGCTCACTTGCAGCCGATACCAGTTCCCGGTGGAGTTTGTATGTCATGATGGGTTCGGACAGATTCCTGGGCAAAGAAAATAAAAACGGATTATTTTTTCAGCAGAAGATGTATTTATTTATAACGCATGTTCTGGGCACAGAGTTATAACGTGTTACAGGCAGTAATACAGTGCGAGTTACCGCTCGTTCTCACGCGTGCCCTGGGCACAGAGTTATAACGTGTTACAGGAAGTAATACAGTGAGAGTTACCCCTCGTTCTCACGCATGTCCTGGGCACAGAGTTATAACGTGTTACAGGCAGTAATACAGTGAGAGTTACCTCTCGCTCTCACGCATGTCCTGGGCACAGAGTTATAACGTGTTACAGGCAGTAATACAGTGAGTTACCTCTCGTTCTCACGCATGTCCTGGACACAGAGTTATAACGTGTTACAGGCAGTAATACAGTGAGAGTTACCTCTCGTTCTCACGCATGTCCTGGACACAGAGTTATAACGTGTTACAGGCAGTAATACAGTGAGAGTTACCTCTCGTTCTCACGCATGTCCTGGGCACAGAGTTATAACGTGTGTTACAGGCAGTAATACACTGAGAGTTACCTCTCGTTCTCACGCATGTCCTGGGCACAGAGTTATAACATGTGTTACAGACAGTAATACAGTGAGAGTTACCTCTCGTTCTCACGCATGTCCTGGGCACAGAGTTATAACGTGTTACAGGCAGTAATACAGTGAGAGTTACCTCTCGTTCTCACGCATGTCCTGGGCACAGAGTTATAACGTGTGTTACAGGCAGTAATACAGTGAGAGTTACCTCTCGTTCTCACGCATGTCCTGGGCACAGAGTTATAACGTGTTACAGGCAGTAATACAGTGCGAGTTACCGCTCGTTCTCACGCGTGCCCTGGGCACAGAGTTATAACGTGTTACAGGCAGTAATACAGTGAGAGTTACCTCTCGTTCTCACGCGTGTCCTGGGCACAGAGTTATAATGTGTTACAGGCAGTAATACAGTGAGAGTTACCTCTCGCTCTCACGCATGTCCTGGGCACAGAGTTATAACGTGTTACAGGCAGTAATACAGTGAGAGTTACCTCTCGTTCTCACGCATGTCCTGGGCACAGAGTTATAACGTGTTACAGGCAGTAATACAGTGAGAGTTACCTCTCGTTCTCACGCGTGTCCTGGGCACAGAGTTATAACGTGTTACAGGCAGTAATACAGTGAGAGTTACCTCTCGCTCTCACGCGTGTCCTGGGCACAGAGTTATAACATGTGTTACAGGCACTAATACAGTGAGAGTCACCGCTCGTTTTCACGCGTGTCCTGGGCACAGAGTTATAACATGTGTTACAGGAAGTAATACAGTGAGAGTTACCTCTCGTTCTCACGCATGTCCTGGGCACAGAGTTATAACGTGTTACAGGCAGTAATACAGTGAGAGTTACCTCTCGTTCTCACGCATGTCCTGGGCACAGAGTTATAACGTGTTACAGGCAGTAATACAGTGCGAGTTACCTCTCGTTCTCACGCATGTCCTGGGCACAGAGTTATGTGTTACAGGCAGTAATACAGTGCGAGTTACCGCTCGTTCTCACCCATGTCCTGGGCACAGAGTTATAACGTGTTACAGGCAGTAATACAGTGAGAGTTACCTCTCGTTCTCACGCATGTCCTGGGCACAGAGTTATAACGTGTTACAGGCAGTAATACAGTGAGAGTTACCTCTCGTTCTCACCCATGTCCTGGGCACAGAGTTATAACGTGTTACAGGCAGTAATACAGTGAGAGTTACCTCTCGTTCTCACGCATGTCCTGGGCACAGAGTTATAACGTGTGTTACAGGCAGTAATACAGTGAGAGTTACCTCTCGTTCTCACGCATGTCCTGGGCACAGAGTTATAACGTGTTACAGGCAGTAATACAGTGAGAGTTACCTCTCGTTCTCACGCATGTCCTGGGCACAGAGTTATAACATGTGTTACATGCAGTAATACAGTGAGAGTTACCTCTCGTTCTCACGCATGTCCTGGGAACAGAGTTATAACGTGTTACAGGCAGTAATACAGTGCGAGTTACCGCTCGTTCTCACGCGTGTCCTGGGCACAGAGTTATAACATGTGTTACAGGCAGTAATACAGTGAGAGTTACCGCTCGGTCTCACGCATGTCCTGGGCACAGAGTTATAACGTGTTACAGGCAGTAATACAGTGAGAGTTACCTCTCGTTCTCACGCATGTCCTGGGCACAGAGTTATGTGTTACAGGCAGTAATACAGTGAGAGTTACCTCTCGTTCTCACGCATGTCCTGGGCACAGAGTTATAACGTGTTACAGGCAGTAATACAGTGAGAGTTACCTCTCGTTCTCACGCGTGTCCTGGGCACAGAGTTATAACGTGTTACAGGCAGTAATACAGTGAGAGTTACCTCTCGTTCTCACGCGTGTCCTGGGCACAGAGTTATAACATGTGTTACAGGAAGTAATACAGTGAGAGTTACCGCTCGTTCTCACGCATGTCCTGGGCACAGAGTTATAACATGTGTTACAGGCAGTAATACAGTGAGAGTTACCTCTCGTTCTCACGCATGTTCTGGGCACAGAGTTATAACGTGTTACAGGAAGTAATACAGTGAGAGTTACCTCTCGTTCTCACGCATGTCCTGGGCACAGAGTTATAACGTGTTACAGGCAGTAATACAGTGAGAGTTACCTCTCGTTCTCACGCGTGTCCTGGGCACAGAGTTATAACGTGTTACAGGCAGTAATACAGTGAGAGTTACCTCTCGTTCTCACGCGTGTCCTGGGCACAGAGTTATAACGTGTTACAGGCAGTAATACAGTGAGAGTTACCTCTCGTTCTCACGCGTGTCCTGGGCACAGAGTTATAACGTGTTACAGGCAGTAATACAGTGAGAGTTACCTCTCGTTCTCACGCGTGTCCTGGGCACAGAGTTATAACATGTGTTACAGGCAGTAATACAGTGAGAGTTACCTCTCGTTCTCACGCATGTTCTGGGCACAGAGTTATAACGTGTTACAGGCAGTAATACAGTGAGAGTTACCTCTCGTTCTCACGCGTGTCCTGGGCACAGAGTTATAACGTGTTACAGGCAGTAATACAATGAGAGTTACCTCACGTTCTCACGCATGTCCTGGGCACAGAGTTATAACATGTGTTACAGGCAGTAATACAGTGAGAGTTACCTCTCGTTCTCACACATGTCCTGGGCACAGAGTTATAACATGTGTTACAGGCAGTAATACAGTGAGAGTTACCTCTCGTTCTCACGCATGTCCTGGGCACAGATTTATAACGTGTTACAGGAAGTAATACAGTGAGAGTTACCTCTCGTTCTCACGCGTGTCCTGGGCACAGAGTTATAACGTGCGTTACAGGCAGTAATACAGTGAGAGTTACCTCTCGTTCTCACGCATGTCCTGGGCACAGAGTTATAACATGTGTTACAGGCAGTAATACAGTGAGAGTTACCTCTCGTTCTCACGCATGTCCTGGCACAGAGTTATAACGTGTGTTACAGGCAGTAATACAGTGAGAGTTACCTCTCGTTCTCACACATGTCCTGGGCACAGAGTTATAACATGTTACAGGCAGTAATACAGTGAGAGTTACCTCTCGTTCTCACGCATGTCCTGGGCACAGAGTTATAACGTGTTACAGGCAGTAATACAGTGAGAGTTACCTCTCGTTCTCACGCATGTCCTGGGCACAGAGTTATAACATGTGTTACAGGCAGTAATACAGTGAGAGTTACCGCTCGCTCTCACGCATGTCCTGGCACAGAGTTATAACGTGTGTTACAGGCAGTAATACAGTGAGAGTTACCTCTCGTTCTCACACATGTCCTGGGCACAGAGTTATAACATGTTACAGGCAGTAATACAGTGAGAGTTACCTCTCGCTCTCACGCATGTCCTGGGCACAGAGTTATAACGTGTTACAGGCAGTAATACAGTGAGAGTTACCCCTCGTTCTCACGCATGTCCTGGGCACAGAGTTATAACGTGTTACAGGCAGTAATACAGTGAGAGTTACCTCTCGTTCTCACGCATGTCCTGGGCACAGAGTTATAACGTGTGTTACAGGCAGTAATACAGTGAGAGTTACCTCTCGTTCTCACGCATGTCCTGGGCACAGAGTTATAACGTGTTACAGGCAGTAATACAGTGCGAGTTACCTCTCGGTCTCACGCATGTCCTGGGCACAGAGTTATAACGTGTTACAGGCAGTAATACAGTGAGAGTTACCCCTCGTTCTCACGCATGTCCTGGGCACAGAGTTATAACGTGTTACAGGCAGTAATACAGTGAGAGTTACCCCTCGTTCTCACGCATGTCCTGGGCACAGAGTTATAACGTGTTACAGGCAGTAATACAGTGAGAGTTACCTCTCGCTCTCACGCATGTCCTGGGCACAGAGTTATAACGTGTTACAGGCAGTAATACAGTGAGAGTTACCTCTCGTTCTCACGCATGTCCTGGGCACAGAGTTATAAAATGTGTTACAGGCAGTAATACAATGAGAGTTACCTCACGTTCTCACGCATGTCCTGGGCACAGATTTATAACGTGTTACAGGAAGTAATACAGTGAGAGTTACCTCTCGTTCTCACGCGTGTCCTGGGCACAGAGTTATAACGTGCGTTACAGGCAGTAATACAGTGAGAGTTACCTCTCGTTCTCACGCATGTCCTGGGCACAGAGTTATAACATGTGTTACAGGCAGTAATACAGTGAGAGTTACCTCTCGTTCTCACGCATGTCCTGGCACAGAGTTATAACGTGTGTTACAGGCAGTAATACAGTGAGAGTTACCTCTCGTTCTCACACATGTCCTGGGCACAGAGTTATAACATGTTACAGGCAGTAATACAGTGAGAGTTACCTCTCGTTCTCACGCATGTCCTGGGCACAGAGTTATAACGTGTTACAGGCAGTAATACAGTGAGAGTTACCTCTCGTTCTCACGCATGTCCTGGGCACAGAGTTATAACATGTGTTACAGGCAGTAATACAGTGAGAGTTACCGCTCGCTCTCACGCATGTCCTGGCACAGAGTTATAACGTTTGTTACAGGCAGTAATACAGTGAGAGTTACCTCTCGTTCTCACACATGTCCTGGGCACAGAGTTATAACATGTTACAGGCAGTAATACAGTGAGAGTTACCTCTCGCTCTCACGCATGTCCTGGGCACAGAGTTATAACGTGTTACAGGCAGTAATACAGTGAGAGTTACCCCTCGTTCTCACGCATGTCCTGGGCACAGAGTTATAACGTGTTACAGGCAGTAATACAGTGAGAGTTACCTCTCGTTCTCACGCATGTCCTGGGCACAGAGTTATAACGTGTGTTACAGGCAGTAATACAGTGAGAGTTACCTCTCGTTCTCACGCATGTCCTGGGCACAGAGTTATAACGTGTTACAGGCAGTAATACAGTGCGAGTTACCTCTCGGTCTCACGCATGTCCTGGGCACAGAGTTATAACGTGTTACAGGCAGTAATACAGTGAGAGTTACCCCTCGTTCTCACGCATGTCCTGGGCACAGAGTTATAACGTGTTACAGGCAGTAATACAGTGAGAGTTACCCCTCGTTCTCACGCATGTCCTGGGCACAGAGTTATAACGTGTTACAGGCAGTAATACAGTGAGAGTTACCTCTCGCTCTCACGCATGTCCTGGGCACAGAGTTATAACGTGTTACAGGCAGTAATACAGTGAGAGTTACCTCTCGTTCTCACGCATGTCCTGGGCACAGAGTTATAAAATGTGTTACAGGCAGTAATACAATGAGAGTTACCTCACGTTCTCACGCATGTCCTGGGCACAGATTTATAACGTGTTACAGGAAGTAATACAGTGAGAGTTACCTCTCGTTCTCACGCGTGTCCTGGGCACAGAGTTATAACGTGCGTTACAGGCAGTAATACAGTGAGAGTTACCTCTCGTTCTCACGCATGTCCTGGGCACAGAGTTATAACATGTGTTACAGGCAGTAATACAGTGAGAGTTACCTCTCGTTCTCACGCATGTCCTGGCACAGAGTTATAACGTGTGTTACAGGCAGTAATACAGTGAGAGTTACCTCTCGTTCTCACACATGTCCTGGGCACAGAGTTATAACATGTTACAGGCAGTAATACAGTGAGAGTTACCTCTCGTTCTCACGCATGTCCTGGGCACAGAGTTATAACGTGTTACAGGCAGTAATACAGTGAGAGTTACCTCTCGTTCTCACGCATGTCCTGGGCACAGAGTTATAACATGTGTTACAGGCAGTAATACAGTGAGAGTTACCGCTCGCTCTCACGCATGTCCTGGCACAGAGTTATAACGTGTGTTACAGGCAGTAATACAGTGAGAGTTACCTCTCGTTCTCACACATGTCCTGGGCACAGAGTTATAACATGTTACAGGCAGTAATACAGTGAGAGTTACCTCTCGCTCTCACGCATGTCCTGGGCACAGAGTTATAACGTGTTACAGGCAGTAATACAGTGAGAGTTACCCCTCGTTCTCACGCATGTCCTGGGCACAGAGTTATAACGTGTTACAGGCAGTAATACAGTGAGAGTTACCTCTCGTTCTCACGCATGTCCTGGGCACAGAGTTATAACGTGTGTTACAGGCAGTAATACAGTGAGAGTTACCTCTCGTTCTCACGCATGTCCTGGGCACAGAGTTATAACGTGTTACAGGCAGTAATACAGTGCGAGTTACCTCTCGGTCTCACGCATGTCCTGGGCACAGAGTTATAACGTGTTACAGGCAGTAATACAGTGAGAGTTACCCCTCGTTCTCACGCATGTCCTGGGCACAGAGTTATAACGTGTTACAGGCAGTAATACAGTGAGAGTTACCCCTCGCTCTCACGCATGTCCTGGGCACAGAGTTATAACGTGTTACAGGCAGTAATACAGTGAGAGTTACCCCTCGTTCTCACGCATGTCCTGGGCACAGAGTTATAACGTGTTACAGGCAGTAATACAGTGAGAGTTACCTCTCGCTCTCACGCATGTCCTGGGCACAGAGTTATAACGTGTTACAGGCAGTAATACAGTGAGAGTTACCTCTCGTTCTCACGCATGTCCTGGACACAGAGTTATAACGTGTTACAGGCAGTAATACAGTGAGAGTTACCTCTCGTTCTCACGCATGTCCTGGGCACAGAGTTATAACGTGTTACAGGAAGTAATACAGTGAGAGTTACCTCTCGTTCTCACGCATGTCCTGGGCACAGAGTTATAACGTGTGTTACAGGCAGTAATACAGTGAGAGTTACCTCTCGTTCTCACGCATGTCCTGGGCACAGAGTTATAACGTGTTACAGGCAGTAATACAGTGCGAGTTACCGCTCGTTCTCACGCGTGCCCTGGGCACAGAGTTATAACGTGTTACAGGCAGTAATACAGTGAGAGTTACCTCTCGTTCTCACGCGTGTCCTGGGCACAGAGTTATAACGTGTTACAGGCAGTAATACAGTGAGAGTTACCTCTCGCTCTCACGCATGTCCTGGGCACAGAGTTATAACGTGTTACAGGCAGTAATACAGTGAGAGTTACCTCTCGTTCTCACGCATGTCCTGGGCACAGAGTTATAACGTGTTACAGGCAGTAATACAGTGAGAGTTACCTCTCGTTCTCACGCGTGTCCTGGGCACAGAGTTATAACGTGTTACAGGCAGTAATACAGTGAGAGTTACCTCTCGTTCTCACGCATGTCCTGGGCACAGAGTTATAACGTGTTACAGGCAGTAATACAGTGAGAGTTACCTCTCGTTCTCACCCATGTCCTGGGCACAGAGTTATAACGTGATACAGGCAGTAATACAGTGAGAGTTACCTCTCGTTCTCACGCATGTCGTGGGAACAGAGTTATAACGTGTTACAGGCAGTAATACAGTGCGAGTTACCGCTCGTTCTCACGCGTGTCCTGGGCACAGAGTTATAACGTGTTACAGGCAGTAATACAGTGAGAGTTACCTCTCGTTCTCACGCATGTCCTGGGCACAGAGTTATGTGTTACAGGCAGTAATACAGTGAGAGTTACCTCTCGTTCTCACGCGTGTCCTGGGCACAGAGTTATAACGTGTTACAGGCAGTAATACAGTGAGAGTTACCTCTCGTTCTCACGCATGTCCTGGGCACAGAGTTATAACGTGTTACAGGCAGTAATACAGTGAGAGTTACCTCTCGTTCTCACGCGTGTCCTGGGCACAGAGTTATAACGTGTTACAGGCAGTAATACAGTGAGAGTTACCTCTCGTTCTCACGCGTGTCCTGGGCACAGAGTTATAACATGTGTTACAGGAAGTAATACAGTGAGAGTTACCGCTCGTTCTCACGCATGTCCTGGGCACAGAGTTATAACATGTGTTACAGGCAGTAATACAGTGAGAGTTACCTCTCGTTCTCACGCATGTTCTGGGCACAGAGTTATAACGTGTTACAGGAAGTAATACAGTGAGAGTTACCTCTCGTTCTCACGCATGTCCTGGGCACAGAGTTATAACGTGTTACAGGCAGTAATACAGTGAGAGTTACCTCTCGTTCTCACGCGTGTCCTGGGCACAGAGTTATAACGTGTTACAGGCAGTAATACAGTGAGAGTTACCTCTCGTTCTCACGCGTGTCCTGGGCACAGAGTTATAACGTGTTACAGGCAGTAATACAGTGAGAGTTACCTCTCGTTCTCACGCGTGTCCTGGGCACAGAGTTATAACGTGTTACAGGCAGTAATACAGTGAGAGTTACCTCTCGTTCTCACGCGTGTCCTGGGCACAGAGTTATAACGTGTTACAGGCAGTAAGACAGTGAGAGTTACCTCTCGTTCTCACGCATGTCCTGGGCACAGAGTTATAACATGTGTTACAGGCAGTAATACAGTGAGAGTTACCTCTCGTTCTCACGCATGTCCTGGGCACAGAGTTATAACGTGTTACAGGAAGTAATACAGTGAGAGTTACCTCTCGTTCTCACGCATGTCCTGGGCACAGAGTTATAACGTGTTACAGGCAGTAATACAGTGAGAGTTACCTCTCGTTCTCACGCGTGTCCTGGGCACAGAGTTATAACGTGTTACAGGCAGTAATACAATGAGAGTTACCTCACGTTCTCACGCATGTCCTGGGCACAGAGTTATAAAATGTGTTACAGGCAGTAATACAATGAGAGTTACCTCACGTTCTCACGCATGTCCTGGGCACAGATTTATAACGTGTTACAGGAAGTAATACAGTGAGAGTTACCTCTCGTTCTCACGCGTGTCCTGGGCACAGAGTTATAACGTGCGTTAAAGGCAGTAATACAGTGAGAGTTACCTCTCGTTCTCACGCATGTCCTGGGCACAGAGTTATAACGTGATACAGGCAGTAATACATTGAGAGTTACCTCTCGCTCTCACGCATGTCCTGGGCACAGAGTTATAACGTGTGTTACAGGCAGTAATACAGTGAGAGTTACCTCTCGTTCTCACGCATGTCCTGGCACAGAGTTATAACGTGTTACAGGCAGTAATACAGTGAGAGTTACCTCTCGTTCTCACGCATGTCCTGGGCACAGAGTTATAACTTGTTACAGGCAGTAATACAGGGAGAGTTACCTCTCGTTCTCACACATGTCCTGGGCACAGAGTTATAACATGTTACAGGCAGTAATACAGTGAGAGTTACCTCTCGCTCTCACGCATGTCCTGGGCACAGAGTTATAACGTGTTACAGGCAGTAATACAGTGAGAGTTACCTCTCGCTCTCACGCATGTCCTGGGCACAGAGTTATAACATGTGTTACAGGCAGTAATACAGTGAGAGTAACCTCTCGTTCTCACGCATGTCCTGGCACAGAGTTATAACGTGTGTTACAGGCAGTAATACAGTGAGAGTTACCTCTCGCTCTCACGCATGTCCTGGGCACAGAGTTATAACATGTGTTACAGGCAGTAATACAGTGAGAGTTACCTCTCGTTCTCACGCATGTCCTGGCACAGAGTTATAACGTGTGTTACAGGCAGTAATACAGTGAGAGTTACCTCTCGTTCTCACGCATGTCCTGGGCACAGAGTTATAACGTCTGTTACAGGCAGTAATACAGTGAGAGTTACCGCTCGTTCTCACGCATGTCCTGGGCACAGAGTTATAACATGTGTTACAGGCAGTAATACAGTGAGAGTTACCTCTCGTTCTCACACATGTCCTGGGCACAGAGTTATAACATGTTACAGGCAGTAATACAGTGAGAGTTACCTCTCGCTCTCACGCATGTCCTGGGCACAGAGTTATAACGTGTTACAGGCAGTAATACAGTGAGAGTTACCTCTCGCTCTCACGCGTGTCCTGGGCACAGAGTTATAACATGTGTTACAGGCAGTAATACAGTGAGAGTTACCTCCCGTTCTCACGCATGTCCTGGGCACAGAGTTATAACATGTGTTACAGGCAGTAATACAGTGAGAGTCACCGCTCGTTTTCACGCGTGTCCTGGGCACAGAGTTATGATGACAAATAATACACGGTTACATACTGTAAGTGAGCCGGGTATACACAGGGTTTTAGGGGTTAGCTATGTTTCTGTGAGAGCGATGGCTTTGGGTTTATGCATAAGGCACCATGCCCTTAGTTCATCCAGTTTGGGCAGCGGGCTCCGGATATTTATATGGGCGACAAATAGACCTTTTTGGAATTTGAAGGGGGTATCTCAGGGGTATGGGACAGAGACACAGGAAGAAGCCAATATATCCGCGGATGTCATAACCCACGGGAACTTCTATCCGTGGCACAGTGAGGTGGGAGGGACAGACTTGATGGTTAATGGGTCCTAATATGTGTCACTGTGTCACCCAGCTGTGCGAGGCATAGAATTGATCACACACAGCCTCCCGTTGTCTGTCACTCCCTTACGGGGTTTATGTCCCTCTGGAAGTGGTCACCCTGCTGGGGAAGGGACAGATTGAACTTCAGGTCCCGTCTTTCTGTGTCACCCCGGAGGTTTATTATTGGGCCGTAGGTTACCCCGTGGGAAAGAGGAGACTTTGTATCTGAGATACCTGAGGTAGAACTTCAGCGAGCTGGTGACCGTTTTAATGTCCGTGTCGCTGCTCTGCAGATCAACGTTTCCAGGACATTTAGGGTCTGAAAGAGACAGGGTAACAGGACAGCGAGTGGTCAGCCTGACGTGGGGGAGGACGTATATACAGCTGCCCCTCCCCAGTGCGTGAGGCCCCTCAGGCTGGAAGGCAGCGCGGACTTCTTGTAAGATTCGCGGGTTTCCGCGAGATCCGGAAAAACGCGGGCGAGGGGAAGCGGAGCCCGATGGGTTTCAGGAAATCCAGTAATCCTATTAACTTCCTATTAATGTCATTGGGCGACCTCCAATTCTTACCGAAAAATGCGTTGAGAAGCTTCTGCACCAGGATGTTGCTCCCCACTGTCCTGTACACCCCCTCCGAAGTGATTCCTGGGAGAGAGAGGGAGATATTAGGGGAATCACGGAGATCCTAAATCTTTGGGCTATCGGGCATCAATAATATTATAATGTCTCATTCGTATAGCGGCTTCCCGTTCCCCAGCACTATACTGTAACACTGCAGAGAGCTTCATGCAGCGACGGGGGGGGGGGGGGGGGGCTGGGGGCGAGGGGGCAAGGGGAGGGGGGATTAGGGCTCCACAGAGGGTCTCAGGAACTCTGATCATTAATGGGATTCATGCCTGCTGTGTTCAAATAAAATAATGTGTTTTTTTTTTACATTTTAGCTATTTCTACCATTTGACCTGCACATAAGACACTTTTTACACGGTTTATTTACATTTGTAATGTATTTTTTTAGTTCTTGCTACACATTGGTCCTACTGTCTGTGGGGTATTTATAATACTCAGGTATCAGGTGAACACGCATTGCTACTATAGTGTCCCAATCATGTATGTTACTTTATGCGATTCCTTTTCACAGAAGACCTGCATCTTTAACACTTTCCTTGCCTTAGGGGCTTCCAATGCATTTCTTCATGTGGTGAGAGCTCTGGCAGTGAAGGGGTTATTAGCTGATACAGTGGCGGGGAGAGGGGGTTCCCCAGAGTTACTGTCCCCCGTCTCCTAACCCTACCTGTCACCTCCACCGCGTTGATGCACCTGCGCACAAACCGGAATCCCACCTCATTCAGCTCCACTGTGCAAGGGAGAGAGAGAGAACGTTACGAGAAGTGCAGAGCAGCGCGGCCACACACAGAGACAGGTGTGAGACACAGCAGCTCGGAGCCGCACAATGCGGCAGTGAGTGCTTCATTGCTTTGTGCTCCCAACATTTAGGAAGCACCGGGAAATGGACGTGTCCCTTATTGTCACAATGTCACGGTGGGAAGGGGCCCCCACGCCTGGAAGTTACAATCAGAGACGGCGGTTTTGTGAGAATCCGGCAAAATGTGATTATTTGGCGAGTGAAAAATGTCACAAAAGCATTCTCCAATCAAAGGTGAATCTCGGTTTCCAGCGACTAGTGTCGGGTGCCACGGGCCGGTCTATTCTGCGAATGGGGCAAGTTATGGCAGTAATTTGGCAAAAATATTACATGTCTCCAAAATGTTCATTCAAAATTCAGCAAATTAAACTTCCATTAATAAGATATTCACCCAATTCTGGTTACAATGTGACAATCCCTGTGTGGCAGGAAAGCGTTCTTCTCAAACACACAAAGCGCAAGGTGTATGCAGCGAAGATACTCGGTACTTACTTTCATCGCGCTTGGTGATAGGACTGTGATAGATCTGCAGAAGGAAGAAGCGCAGCGGTTTAGGAAGTGCGTGTGTGCGCCATTAAGGAATACAAGGGACGCAGCCTGTGTGCAGGGGGGGGGGGGGGGACATTAGGGAATACAGCAGGGACGCAGCCTGTGTGCAGGGGGGGGGGGGGGAACATTAGGGAATACAGCAGGGACGCAGCCTGTGTGCAGGGGGGGGGGGAGAACATTAGGGAATACAGCAGGGACGCAGCCTGTGTGCAGGGGGGGGGGGGGGGACATTAGGGAATACAGCAGGGACGCAGCCTGTGTGCAGGGGGGGGGGGAGAACATTAGGGAATACAGCAGGGACGCAGCCTGTGTGCAGGGGGGGGGGGGGGGACATTAGGGAATACAGCAGGGACGCAGCCTGTGTGCAGGGGGGGGGGGGGACACATTAGGGAATACAGCAGGGACGCAGCCTGTGTGCAGGGGGGGGGGGGGGACATTAGGGAATACAGCAGGGACGCAGCCTGTGTGCAGGGGGGGGGGGGGGGAGAACATTAGGGAATACAGCAGGGATGCAGCCTGTGTGCAGGGGGGGGGGGGACATTAGGGAATACAGCAGGGACGCAGCCTGTGTGCAGGGGGGGGGGGAGAACATTAGGGAATACAGCAGGGACGCAGCCTGTGTGCAGGGGGGGGGGGGGGGACATTAGGGAATACAGCAGGGACGCAGCCTGTGTGCAGGGGGGGGGGGGGAGAACATTAGGGAATACAGCAGGGACGCAGCCTGTGTGCAGGGGGGGGGGGGGAGAACATTAGGGAATACAGCAGGGATGCAGCCTGTGTGCAGGGGGGGGGGGGGGGGGACATTAGGGAATACAGCAGGGACGCAGCCTGTGTGCAGGGGGGGGGGGGGGGGGGACATTAGGGAATACAGCAGGGACGCAGCCTGTGTGCAGGGGGGGGGGGGGGGGACATTAGGGAATACAGCAGGGACGCAGCCTGTGTGCAGGGGGGGGGGGGGGGGGACATTAGGGAATACAGCAGGGACGCAGCCTGTGTGCAGGGGGGGGGGGGGACATTAGGGAATACAGCAGGGACGCAGCCTGTGTGCAGGGGGGGGACGACATTAGGGAATACAGCAGGGACGCAGCCTGTGTGCAGGGGAGGGGGGGGGACATTAGGGAATACAGCAGGGACGCAGCCTGTGTGCAGGGGGGGGGGGGGCATTAGGGAATACAGCAGGGACGCAGCCTGTGTGCAGGGGGGGGGGGGAGAACATTAGGGAATACAGCAGGGACGCAGCCTGTGTGCAGGGGGGGGGGGGGGGACATTAGGGAATACAGCAGGGACGCAGCCTGTGTGCAGGGGGGGGGGGGGGACATTAGGGAATACAGCAGGGACGCAGCCTGTGTGCAGGGGGGGGGGGGGACATTAGGGAATACAGCAGGGACGCAGCCTGTGTGCAGGGGGGGGACGGGGACATTAGGGAATACAGCAGGGACGCAGCCTGTGTGCAGGGGGGGGACGGACATTAGGGAATACAGCAGGGACGCAGCCTGTGTGCAGGGGGGGGGGGGGGGACATTAGGGAATACAGCAGGGACGCAGCCTGTGTGCAGGGGGGGGGGGACATTAGGGAATACAGCAGGGACGCAGCCTGTGTGCGGGGGGGGGGGGGGGGACATTAGGGAATACAGCAGGGACGCAGCCTGTGTGCGGGGGGGGGGGGGGGGGACATTAGGGAATACAGCAGGGACACAGCCTGTGTGCAGGGGGGGGGGGGGGCATTAGGGAATACAGCAGGGATGCAGCCTGTGTGCAGGGGGGGGGGGGGAACATTAGGGAATACAGCAGGGACGCAGCCTGTGTGCAGGGGGGGGACAGTGGGTTATAGGAGGTGCAGACAGGGGGTTATAGGAGGAGCAGACAGGGGGTTATAGGAGGAGCAGACAGGGGGTTATTGGAGGAGCAGACGGGGTTATAGGAGGAGCAGACGGGGGGTTATAGGAGCAGACGGGGGGTTATAGGAGGAGCAGACGGGGGGTTATAGGAGGAGCAGACGGGGGGTTATAGGAGGAGCAGACGGGGGGTTATAGGAGGAGCAGACGGGGGGTTATAGGAGGAGCAGACGGGGGGTTATAGGAGGAGCAGACGGGGGGTTATAGGAGGAGCAGACGGGGGGTTATAGGAGGAGCAGACGGGGGGTTATAGGAGGAGCAGACGGGGGGTTATAGGAGGAGCAGACGGGGGGTTATAGGAGGAGCAGGCGGGGGGTTATAGGAGGAGCAGACGGGGGGTTATAGGAGGAGCAGACGGGATTATAGGAGGAGCAGACAGGGGGTTATAGGAGGAGCAGACAGGGGGTTATAGGAGGAGCAGACAGGGGGTTATAGGAGGAGCAGACGGGGGGTTATAGGAGGAGCAGACAGGGGGTTATAGGAGGAGCAGACAGGGGGTTATAGGAGGAGCAGACGGGGTTATAGGAGGAGCAGACAGGGGGTTATAGGAGGTGCAGACAGGGGGTTATAGGAGGAGCAGACACAGGGTTATAGGAGGAGCAGACGGGGTTATAGGAGGAGCAGACAGGGGGTTATAGGAGGTGCAGACAGGGGGTTATAGGAGGTGCAGACATGGGTTTTCACCAGCAGAGGTCGCTCACACCCCAACACATCATACTCACCGGTTCCTTCCCATCCATTGCCTCAATCCACAGGCCCCTGTTGGCCTCTGACGGCGCTTGCAAGGTGAGAATCCCCAGCCTGTGGGGATGGGAAGCAAAGTGAGTCACACGCTGCACACGCCTGTCACCGGGCTGCACACGCCTGTCACCGGGCTGCACACGCCTGTCACCGGGCTGCACACGCCTGTCACCGGGCTGCACACGCCTGTCACCGGGCTGCACACGCCTGTCACCGGGCTGCACACGCCTGTCACCGGGCTGCACACGCCTGTCACCGGGCTGCACACGCCTGTCACCGGGCTGCACACGCCTGTCACCGGGCTGCACACGCCTGTCACCGGGCTGCACACGCCTGTCACCGGGCTGCACACGCCTGTCACCGGGCTGCACACGCCTGTCACCGGGCTGCACACGCCTGTCACCGGGCTGCAGCATAGCGATGCAGGCGCACCCCACCAGGGGAAGGCAGGAGGAAATGTTTCAGGATGGCTGCTGGTTGTGACATTGCTCTGGGGAGCAAACCTCCTCCCTTTATCAGGTCGGCGATAAGACGCAAGTTATCCGTAATAACGAGGGTGTGTTATATCCCCCGGCACGAGGAAGCACAGGAATCTCACATACTACACACGGTCTTATTCGCCGGGCCGCAGAAATCCTGTCCGGCTCATTACATAATTAGGCAGCGAAACCAGGAGGGCGTAATCTCCCATCGCAGGAAATGTGATCATTACACAGAGCTGCAGCACAGAGCGCACTCCCTGCAGATAATTACGCAGAGCTGCGGCACAGAGCGCACTCCCTGCAGATAATTACGCAGAGCTGCAGCACAGAGCACACTCCCTGCAGATAATTACGCAGAGCTGCGGCACAGAGCGCACTCCCAGCAGATAATTACACAGAGCTGCGGCACAGAGCGCACTCCCTGCAGATAATTACGCAGAGCTGCAGCACAGAGCGCACTCCCTGCAGATAATTACGCAGCGCTGCGGCACAGAGCGCACTCCCTGCAGATAATTACGCAGCGCTGCGGCACAGAGCGCACTCCCTGCAGATAATTACGCAGCGCTGCGGCACAGAGCGCACTCCCAGCAGATAATTACACAGAGCTGCGGCACAGAGCACACTCCCTGCAGATAATTACACAGCGCTGCAGCACAGAGCGCACTCCCTGCAGATAATTACGCAGAGCTGCAGCAAAGAGCGCACTCCCTGCAGATAATTACGCAGAGCTGCGGCACAGAGCACACTCCCAGCAGATAATTACGCAGAGCTGCAGCAAAGAGCGCACTCCCTGCAGATAATTACACAGAGCTGCGGCACAGAGCACACTCCCTGCAGATAATTACACAGCGCTGCAGCACAGAGCGCACTCCCTGCAGATAATTACGCAGAGCTGCAGCAAAGAGCGCACTCCCTGCAGATAATTACGCAGAGCTGCGGCACAGAGCACACTCCCAGCAGATAATTACACAGAGCTGCGGCACAGAGCACACTCCCAGCAGATAATTACACAGAGCTGCGGCACAGAGCACACTCCCTGCAGATAATTACACAGAGCTGCGGCACAGAGCACACTCCCAGCAGATAATTACACAGAGCTGCGGCACAGAGCACACTCCCAGCAGATAATTACGCAGCGCTGCGGCACAGAGCACACTCCCTGCAGATAATTACGCAGCGCTGCGGCACAGAGCACACTCCCTGCAGATAATTACGCAGAGCTGCGGCACAGAGCGCACTCCCTGCAGATAATTACGCAGAGCTGCAGCACAGAGCGCACTCCCTGCAGATAATTACGCAGCGCTGCGGCACAGAGCACATTCCCAGCAGATAATTACGCAGCGCTGCGGCACAGAGCGCACTCCCTGCAGATAATTACGCAGAGCTGCGGCACAGAGCGCACTCCCTGCAGATAATTACGCAGAGCTGCGGCACAGAGCACACTCCCAGCAGATAATTACACAGAGCTGCGGCACAGAGCACACTCCCTGCAGATAATTACACAGCGCTGCAGCACAGAGCACACTCCCTGCAGATAATTACGCAGAGCTGCAGCAAAGAGCGCACTCCCTGCAGATAATTACGCAGCGCTGCGGCACAGAGCACATTCCCAGCAGATAATTACGCAGCGCTGCGGCACAGAGCGCACTCCCTGCAGATAATTACGCAGAGCTGCGGCACAGAGCGCACTCCCTGCAGATAATTACGCAGCGCTGCGGCACAGAGCACACTCCCTGCAGATAATTACGCAGAGCTGCGGCACAGAGCACACTCCCTGCAGATAATTACGCAGAGCTGCGGCACAGAGCGCACTCCCAGCAGATAATTACGCAGCGCTGCGGCACAGAGCACACTCCCTGCAGATAATTACACAGAGCTGCGGCACAGAGCACACTCCCTGCAGATAATTACGCAGCGCTGCGGCACAGAGCGCACTCCCAGCAGATAATTACGCAGCGCTGCGGCACAGAGCACACTCCCAGCAGATAATTACGCAGCGCTGCGGCACAGAGCGCACTCCCAGCAGATAATTACACAGAGCTGCGGCACAGAGCACACTCCCAGCAGATAATTACGCAGAGCTGCGGCACAGAGCGCACTCCCTGCAGATAATTACGCAGAGCTGCAGCACAGAGCACACTCCCAGCAGATAATTACGCAGAGCTGCGGCACAGAGCGCACTCCCAGCAGATAATTACGCAGAGCTGCGGCACAGAGCGCACTCCCTGCAGATAATTACGCAGAGCTGCAGCACAGAGCACACTCCCAGCAGATAATTACACAGCGCTGCGGCACAGAGCACACTCCCTGCAGATAATTACGCAGAGCTGCGGCACAGAGCGCACTCCCTGCAGATAATTACGCAGAGCTGCGGCACAGAGCGCACTCCCTGCAGATAATTACGCAGCGCTGCGGCACAGAGCGCACTCCCAGCAGATAATTACGCAGAGCTGCAGCACAGAGCGCACTCCCAGCAGATAATTACGCAGAGCTGCGGCACAGAGCACACTCCCAGCAGATAATTACACAGCGCTGCAGCACAGAGCACACTCCCTGCAGATAATTACGCAGCGCTGCAGCACAGAGCACACTCCCTGCAGATAATTACGCAGAGCTGCGGCACAGAGCGCACTCCCAGCAGATAATTACGCAGAGCTGCGGCACAGAGCACACTCCCTGCAGATAATTACACAGAGCTGCGGCACAGAGCACACTCCCAGCAGATAATTACGCAGAGCTGCGGCACAGAGCACACTCCCTGCAGATAATTACGCAGCGCTGCGGCACAGAGCGCACTCCCAGCAGATAATTACGCAGAGCTGCAGCACAGAGCACACTCCCAGCAGATAATTACGCAGCGCTGCGGCACAGAGCACACTCCCTGCAGATAATTACGCAGAGCTGCGGCACAGAGCGCACTCCCTGCAGATAATTACGCAGAGCTGCAGCACAGAGCGCACTCCCAGCAGATAATTACGCAGAGCTGCGGCACAGAGCGCACTCCCAGCAGATAATTACGCAGAGCTGCAGCACAGAGCACACTCCCTGCAGATAATTACACAGAGCTGCGGCACAGAGCACACTCCCTGCAGATAATTACACAGAGCTGCGGCACAGAGCGCACTCCCAGCAGATAATTACGCAGAGCTGCGGCACAGAGCGCACTCCCAGCAGATAATTACGCAGAGCTGCGGCACAGAGCGCACTCCCTGCAGATAATTACGCAGAGCTGCGGCACAGAGCGCACTCCCAGCAGATAATTACGCAGAGCTGCGGCACAGAGCACACTCCCTGCAGATAATTACGCAGCGCTGCGGCACAGAGCACACTCCCTGCAGATAATTACGCAGCGCTGCGGCACAGAGCGCACTCCCTGCAGATAATTACGCAGCGCTGCAGCACAGAGCACACTCCCTGCAGATAATTACACAGCGCTGCGGCACAGAGCACACTCCCTGCAGATAATTACGCAGAGCTGCGGCACAGAGCACACTCCCTGCAGATAATTACGCAGCGCTGCGGCACAGAGCGCACTCCCAGCAGATAATTACACAGAGCTGCGGCACAGAGCACACTCCCAGCAGATAATTACGCAGAGCTGCGGCACAGAGCGCACTCCCTGCAGATAATTACGCAGAGCTGCGGCACAGAGCGCACTCCCAGCAGATAATTACGCAGAGCTGCGGCACAGAGCGCACTCCCTGCAGATAATTACGCAGAGCTGCGGCACAGAGCGCACTCCCAGCAGATAATTACGCAGCGCTGCGGCACAGAGCGCACTCCCAGCAGATAATTACGCAGCGCTGCGGCACAGAGCGCACTCCCTGCAGATAATTACACAGCGCTGCGGCACCGAGCACACTCCCAGCAGATAATTACGCAGCGCTGCAGCACAGAGCGCACTCCCAGCAGATAATTACGCAGCGCTGCGGCACAGAGCGCACTCCCTGCAGATAATTACGCAGCGCTGCGGCACAGAGCACACTCCCAGCAGATAATTACGCAGCGCTGCGGCACAGAGCGCACTCCCAGCAGATAATTACACAGAGCTGCGGCACAGAGCACACTCCCAGCAGATAATTACACAGAGCTGCGGCACAGAGCGCACTCCCAGCAGATAATTACGCAGAGCTGCGGCACAGAGCACACTCCCAGCAGATAATTACGCAGAGCTGCGGCACAGAGCACACTCCCTGCAGATAATTACGCAGAGCTGCGGCACAGAGCACACTCCCAGCAGATAATTACGCAGAGCTGCAGCACAGAGCGCACTCCCAGCAGATAATTACGCAGAGCTGCGGCACAGAGCGCACTCCCTGCAGATAATTACGCAGAGCTGCGGCACAGAGCACACTCCCTGCAGATAATTACGCAGCGCTGCGGCACAGAGCACACTCCCTGCAGATAATTACACAGAGCTGCGGCACAGAGCGCACTCCCAGCAGATAATTACACAGAGCTGCGGCACAGAGCACACTCCCTGCAGATAATTACGCAGAGCTGCGGCACAGAGCGCACTCCCAGCAGATAATTACGCAGCGCTGCGGCACAGAGCACACTCCCTGCAGATAATTACACAGAGCTGCGGCACAGAGCACACTCCCTGCAGATAATTACGCAGCGCTGCGGCACAGAGCACACTCCCAGCAGATAATTACGCAGAGCTGCGGCACAGAGCGCACTCCCTGCAGATAATTACGCAGAGCTGCAGCACAGAGCACACTCCCAGCAGATAATTACGCAGAGCTGCGGCACAGAGCGCACTCCCAGCAGATAATTACGCAGAGCTGCGGCACAGAGCGCACTCCCTGCAGATAATTACGCAGAGCTGCAGCACAGAGCACACTCCCAGCAGATAATTACACAGCGCTGCGGCACAGAGCACACTCCCTGCAGATAATTACGCAGAGCTGCGGCACAGAGCGCACTCCCTGCAGATAATTACGCAGAGCTGCGGCACAGAGCGCACTCCCTGCAGATAATTACGCAGCGCTGCGGCACAGAGCGCACTCCCAGCAGATAATTACGCAGAGCTGCAGCACAGAGCGCACTCCCAGCAGATAATTACGCAGAGCTGCGGCACAGAGCACACTCCCAGCAGATAATTACACAGCGCTGCAGCACAGAGCACACTCCCTGCAGATAATTACGCAGCGCTGCAGCACAGAGCACACTCCCTGCAGATAATTACGCAGAGCTGCGGCACAGAGCGCACTCCCAGCAGATAATTACGCAGAGCTGCGGCACAGAGCACACTCCCTGCAGATAATTACACAGAGCTGCGGCACAGAGCACACTCCCAGCAGATAATTACGCAGAGCTGCGGCACAGAGCACACTCCCTGCAGATAATTACGCAGCGCTGCGGCACAGAGCGCACTCCCAGCAGATAATTACGCAGAGCTGCAGCACAGAGCACACTCCCAGCAGATAATTACGCAGCGCTGCGGCACAGAGCACACTCCCTGCAGATAATTACGCAGAGCTGCGGCACAGAGCGCACTCCCTGCAGATAATTACGCAGAGCTGCAGCACAGAGCGCACTCCCAGCAGATAATTACGCAGAGCTGCGGCACAGAGCGCACTCCCAGCAGATAATTACGCAGAGCTGCAGCACAGAGCACACTCCCTGCAGATAATTACACAGAGCTGCGGCACAGAGCACACTCCCTGCAGATAATTACACAGAGCTGCGGCACAGAGCGCACTCCCAGCAGATAATTACGCAGAGCTGCGGCACAGAGCGCACTCCCAGCAGATAATTACGCAGAGCTGCGGCACAGAGCGCACTCCCTGCAGATAATTACGCAGAGCTGCGGCACAGAGCGCACTCCCAGCAGATAATTACGCAGAGCTGCGGCACAGAGCACACTCCCTGCAGATAATTACGCAGCGCTGCGGCACAGAGCACACTCCCTGCAGATAATTACGCAGCGCTGCGGCACAGAGCGCACTCCCTGCAGATAATTACGCAGCGCTGCAGCACAGAGCACACTCCCTGCAGATAATTACACAGCGCTGCGGCACAGAGCACACTCCCTGCAGATAATTACGCAGAGCTGCGGCACAGAGCACACTCCCTGCAGATAATTACGCAGCGCTGCGGCACAGAGCGCACTCCCAGCAGATAATTACACAGAGCTGCGGCACAGAGCACACTCCCAGCAGATAATTACGCAGAGCTGCGGCACAGAGCGCACTCCCAGCAGATAATTACGCAGAGCTGCGGCACAGAGCGCACTCCCTGCAGATAATTACGCAGAGCTGCGGCACAGAGCGCACTCCCAGCAGATAATTACGCAGCGCTGCGGCACAGAGCGCACTCCCAGCAGATAATTACGCAGCGCTGCGGCACAGAGCGCACTCCCTGCAGATAATTACACAGCGCTGCGGCACCGAGCACACTCCCAGCAGATAATTACGCAGCGCTGCAGCACAGAGCGCACTCCCAGCAGATAATTACGCAGCGCTGCGGCACAGAGCGCACTCCCTGCAGATAATTACGCAGCGCTGCGGCACAGAGCGCACTCCCTGCAGATAATTACACAGAGCTGCGGCACAGAGCACACTCCCTGCAGATAATTACACAGAGCTGCGGCACAGAGCACACTCCCTGCAGATAATTACACAGAGCTGCGGCACAGAGCGCACTCCCAGCAGATAATTACGCAGAGCTGCGGCACAGAGCACACTCCCAGCAGATAATTACACAGAGCTGCGGCACAGAGCACACTCCCAGCAGATAATTACACAGAGCTGCGGCACAGAGCACACTCCCTGCAGATAATTACACAGAGCTGCGGCACAGAGCACACTCCCTGCAGATAATTACACAGAGCTGCAGCACAGAGCGCACTCCCAGCAGATAATTACGCAGCGCTGCAGCACAGAGCACACTCCCTGCAGATAATTACGCAGAGCTGCGGCACAGAGCACACTCCCTGCAGATAATTACGCAGAGCTGCGGCACAGAGCACACTCCCAGCAGATAATTACACAGAGCTGCGGCACAGAGCACACTCCCTGCAGATAATTACACAGAGCTGCGGCACAGAGCACACTCCCTGCAGATAATTACGCAGAGCTGCGGCACAGAGCGCACTCCCTGCAGATAATTACACAGAGCTGCGGCACAGAGCACACTCCCTGCAGATAATTACGCAGAGCTGCGGCACAGAGCACACTCCCAGCAGATAATTACGCAGCGCTGCGGCACAGAGCACACTCCCTGCAGATAATTACGCAGCGCTGCGGCACAGAGCACACTCCCTGCAGATAATTACGCAGCGCTGCGGCACAGAGCACACTCCCTGCAGATAATTACACAGCGCTGCGGCACAGAGCGCACTCCCTGCAGATAATTACGCAGAGCTGCGGCACAGAGCACACTCCCTGCAGATAATTACGCAGAGCTGCGGCACAGAGCACACTCCCTGCAGATAATTACGCAGAGCTGCGGCACAGCGCACACTCCCAGCAGATAATTACACAGCGCTGCGGCACAGAGCACACTCCCTGCAGATAATTACGCAGCGCTGCGGCACAGAGCACACTCCCTGCAGATAATTACGCAGCGCTGCGGCACAGAGCACACTCCCTGCAGATAATTACACAGCGCTGCGGCACAGAGCACACTCCCTGCAGATAATTACACAGAGCTGCGGCACAGAGCGCACACTCCCAGCAGATAATTACGCAGAGCTGCGGCACAGAGCACACTCCCAGCAGATAATTACGCAGAGCTGCAGCACAGAGCGCACTCCCTGCAGATAATTACACAGCGCTGCGGCACAGAGCGCACTCCCAGCAGATAATTACACAGAGCTGCGGCACAGAGCGCACTCCCTGCAGATAATTACGCAGCGCTGCAGCACAGAGCACACTCCCTGCAGATAATTACACAGCGCTGCGGCACAGAGCACACTCCCTGCAGATAATTACGCAGAGCTGCGGCACAGAGCACACTCCCTGCAGATAATTACGCAGCGCTGCGGCACAGAGCGCACTCCCAGCAGATAATTACACAGAGCTGCGGCACAGAGCACACTCCCAGCAGATAATTACGCAGAGCTGCGGCACAGAGCGCACTCCCAGCAGATAATTACGCAGAGCTGCGGCACAGAGCGCACTCCCTGCAGATAATTACGCAGAGCTGCGGCACAGAGCGCACTCCCAGCAGATAATTACGCAGCGCTGCGGCACAGAGCGCACTCCCAGCAGATAATTACGCAGCGCTGCGGCACAGAGCGCACTCCCTGCAGATAATTACACAGCGCTGCGGCACAGAGCGCACTCCCTGCAGATAATTACGCAGCGCTGCAGCACAGAGCGCACTCCCAGCAGATAATTACGCAGAGCTGCGGCACAGAGCGCACTCCCTGCAGATAATTACGCAGAGCTGCGGCACAGAGCGCACTCCCAGCAGATAATTACGCAGCGCTGCGGCACAGAGCGCACTCCCAGCAGATAATTACGCAGCGCTGCGGCACAGAGCGCACTCCCTGCAGATAATTACACAGCGCTGCGGCACCGAGCACACTCCCAGCAGATAATTACGCAGCGCTGCAGCACAGAGCGCACTCCCAGCAGATAATTACGCAGCGCTGCGGCACAGAGCGCACTCCCTGCAGATAATTACACAGCGCTGCGGCACAGAGCGCACTCCCAGCAGATAATTACACAGAGCTGCGGCACAGAGCGCACTCCCTGCAGATAATTACGCAGCGCTGCAGCACAGAGCACACTCCCTGCAGATAATTACACAGCGCTGCGGCACAGAGCACACTCCCTGCAGATAATTACGCAGAGCTGCGGCACAGAGCACACTCCCTGCAGATAATTACGCAGCGCTGCGGCACAGAGCGCACTCCCAGCAGATAATTACACAGAGCTGCGGCACAGAGCACACTCCCAGCAGATAATTACGCAGAGCTGCGGCACAGAGCGCACTCCCAGCAGATAATTACGCAGCGCTGCGGCACAGAGCGCACTCCCAGCAGATAATTACACAGAGCTGCGGCACAGAGCACACTCCCAGCAGATAATTACGCAGAGCTGCGGCACAGAGCGCACTCCCAGCAGATAATTACGCAGAGCTGCGGCACAGAGCGCACTCCCTGCAGATAATTACGCAGAGCTGCGGCACAGAGCGCACTCCCAGCAGATAATTACGCAGCGCTGCGGCACAGAGCGCACTCCCAGCAGATAATTACGCAGCGCTGCGGCACAGAGCGCACTCCCTGCAGATAATTACACAGCGCTGCGGCACAGAGCGCACTCCCTGCAGATAATTACGCAGCGCTGCGGCACAGAGCGCACTCCCTGCAGATAATTACACAGCGCTGCGGCACAGAGCGCACTCCCAGCAGATAATTACGCAGCGCTGCGGCACAGAGCACACTCCCAGCAGATAATTACACAGAGCTGCGGCACAGAGCACACTCCCAGCAGATAATTACACAGAGCTGCGGCACAGAGCACACTCCCTGCAGATAATTACACAGAGCTGCGGCACAGAGCGCACTCCCTGCAGATAATTACACAGCGCTGCGGCACAGAGCGCACTCCCAGCAGATAATTACGCAGCGCTGCGGCACAGAGCGCACTCCCTGCAGATAATTACACAGCGCTGCGGCACCGAGCACACTCCCAGCAGATAATTACGCAGCGCTGCAGCACAGAGCGCACTCCCAGCAGATAATTACGCAGCGCTGCGGCACAGAGCGCACTCCCTGCAGATAATTACGCAGCGCTGCGGCACAGAGCGCACTCCCTGCAGATAATTACACAGAGCTGCGGCACAGAGCACACTCCCTGCAGATAATTACACAGAGCTGCGGCACAGAGCACACTCCCTGCAGATAATTACACAGAGCTGCGGCACAGAGCGCACTCCCAGCAGATAATTACGCAGAGCTGCGGCACAGAGCACACTCCCAGCAGATAAATACACAGAGCTGCGGCACAGAGCACACTCCCAGCAGATAATTACACAGAGCTGCGGCACAGAGCACACTCCCTGCAGATAATTACACAGAGCTGCGGCACAGAGCACACTCCCTGCAGATAATTACACAGAGCTGCAGCACAGAGCGCACTCCCAGCAGATAATTACGCAGCGCTGCAGCACAGAGCACACTCCCTGCAGATAATTACGCAGAGCTGCGGCACAGAGCACACTCCCTGCAGATAATTACGCAGAGCTGCGGCACAGAGCACACTCCCAGCAGATAATTACACAGAGCTGCGGCACAGAGCACACTCCCTGCAGATAATTACACAGAGCTGCGGCACAGAGCACACTCCCTGCAGATAATTACGCAGAGCTGCGGCACAGAGCGCACTCCCTGCAGATAATTACACAGAGCTGCGGCACAGAGCACACTCCCTGCAGATAATTACGCAGAGCTGCGGCACAGAGCACACTCCCAGCAGATAATTACGCAGCGCTGCGGCACAGAGCACACTCCCTGCAGATAATTACGCAGCGCTGCGGCACAGAGCACACTCCCTGCAGATAATTACGCAGCGCTGCGGCACAGAGCACACTCCCTGCAGATAATTACACAGCGCTGCGGCACAGAGCGCACTCCCTGCAGATAATTACGCAGAGCTGCGGCACAGAGCACACTCCCTGCAGATAATTACGCAGAGCTGCGGCACAGAGCACACTCCCTGCAGATAATTACGCAGAGCTGCGGCACAGCGCACACTCCCAGCAGATAATTACACAGCGCTGCGGCACAGAGCACACTCCCTGCAGATAATTACGCAGCGCTGCGGCACAGAGCACACTCCCTGCAGATAATTACGCAGCGCTGCGGCACAGAGCACACTCCCTGCAGATAATTACACAGCGCTGCGGCACAGAGCACACTCCCTGCAGATAATTACACAGAGCTGCGGCACAGAGCGCACACTCCCAGCAGATAATTACGCAGAGCTGCGGCACAGAGCACACTCCCAGCAGATAATTACGCAGAGCTGCAGCACAGAGCGCACTCCCTGCAGATAATTACACAGCGCTGCGGCACAGAGCGCACTCCCAGCAGATAATTACACAGAGCTGCGGCACAGAGCGCACTCCCTGCAGATAATTACGCAGCGCTGCAGCACAGAGCACACTCCCTGCAGATAATTACACAGCGCTGCGGCACAGAGCACACTCCCTGCAGATAATTACGCAGAGCTGCGGCACAGAGCACACTCCCTGCAGATAATTACGCAGCGCTGCGGCACAGAGCGCACTCCCAGCAGATAATTACACAGAGCTGCGGCACAGAGCACACTCCCAGCAGATAATTACGCAGAGCTGCGGCACAGAGCGCACTCCCAGCAGATAATTACGCAGAGCTGCGGCACAGAGCGCACTCCCTGCAGATAATTACGCAGAGCTGCGGCACAGAGCGCACTCCCAGCAGATAATTACGCAGCGCTGCGGCACAGAGCGCACTCCCAGCAGATAATTACGCAGCGCTGCGGCACAGAGCGCACTCCCTGCAGATAATTACACAGCGCTGCGGCACAGAGCGCACTCCCTGCAGATAATTACGCAGCGCTGCAGCACAGAGCGCACTCCCAGCAGATAATTACGCAGAGCTGCGGCACAGAGCGCACTCCCTGCAGATAATTACGCAGAGCTGCGGCGCAGAGCGCACTCCCAGCAGATAATTACGCAGCGCTGCGGCACAGAGCGCACTCCCAGCAGATAATTACGCAGCGCTGCGGCACAGAGCGCACTCCCTGCAGATAATTACACAGCGCTGCGGCACCGAGCACACTCCCAGCAGATAATTACGCAGCGCTGCAGCACAGAGCGCACTCCCAGCAGATAATTACGCAGCGCTGCGGCACAGAGCGCACTCCCTGCAGATAATTACACAGCGCTGCGGCACAGAGCGCACTCCCAGCAGATAATTACACAGAGCTGCGGCACAGAGCGCACTCCCTGCAGATAATTACGCAGCGCTGCAGCACAGAGCACACTCCCTGCAGATAATTACACAGCGCTGCGGCACAGAGCACACTCCCTGCAGATAATTACGCAGAGCTGCGGCACAGAGCACACTCCCTGCAGATAATTACGCAGCGCTGCGGCACAGAGCGCACTCCCAGCAGATAATTACACAGAGCTGCGGCACAGAGCACACTCCCAGCAGATAATTACGCAGAGCTGCGGCACAGAGCGCACTCCCAGCAGATAATTACGCAGAGCTGCGGCACAGAGCGCACTCCCTGCAGATAATTACGCAGAGCTGCGGCACAGAGCGCACTCCCAGCAGATAATTACGCAGCGCTGCGGCACAGAGCGCACTCCCAGCAGATAATTACGCAGCGCTGCGGCACAGAGCGCACTCCCTGCAGATAATTACACAGCGCTGCGGCACAGAGCGCACTCCCTGCAGATAATTACGCAGCGCTGCAGCACAGAGCGCACTCCCTGCAGATAATTACACAGAGCTGCGGCACAGAGCGCACTCCCAGCAGATAATTACGCAGAGCTGCGGCACAGAGCGCACTCCCTGCAGATAATTACACAGAGCTGCGGCACAGAGCGCACTCCCTGCAGATAATTACACAGCGCTGCGGCACAGAGCGCACTCCCTGCAGATAATTACACAGCGCTGCGGCACAGAGCACACTCCCTGCAGATAATTACGCAGAGCTGCGGCACAGAGCGCACTCCCAGCAGATAATTACGCAGCGCTGCGGCACAGAGCACACTCCCTGCAGATAATTACGCAGAGCTGCGGCACAGAGCACACTCCCTGCAGATAATTACACAGAGCTGCGGCACAGAGCTCACTCCCTGCAGATAATTACGCAGCGCTGCGGCACAGAGCACACTCCCTGCAGATAATTACGCAGCGCTGCGGCACAGAGCACACTCCCAGCAGATAATTACACAGAGCTGCGGCACAGAGCGCACTCCCTGCAGATAATTACACAGAGCTGCGGCACAGAGCACACTCCCTGCAGATAATTACACAGAGCTGCGGCACAGAGCACACTCCCTGCAGATAATTACACAGAGCTGCGGCACAGAGCGCACTCCCAGCAGATAATTACGCAGAGCTGCGGCACAGAGCACACTCCCAGCAGATAATTACACAGAGCTGCGGCACAGAGCACACTCCCAGCAGATAATTACACAGAGCTGCGGCACAGAGCACACTCCCTGCAGATAATTACACAGAGCTGCGGCACAGAGCACACTCCCTGCAGATAATTACACAGAGCTGCAGCACAGAGCGCACTCCCAGCAGATAATTACGCAGCGCTGCAGCACAGAGCACACTCCCTGCAGATAATTACGCAGAGCTGCGGCACAGAGCACACTCCCTGCAGATAATTACGCAGAGCTGCGGCACAGAGCACACTCCCAGCAGATAATTACACAGAGCTGCGGCACAGAGCACACTCCCTGCAGATAATTACACAGAGCTGCGGCACAGAGCACACTCCCTGCAGATAATTACGCAGAGCTGCGGCACAGAGCGCACTCCCTGCAGATAATTACACAGAGCTGCGGCACAGAGCACACTCCCTGCAGATAATTACGCAGAGCTGCGGCACAGAGCACACTCCCAGCAGATAATTACGCAGCGCTGCGGCACAGAGCACACTCCCTGCAGATAATTACGCAGCGCTGCGGCACAGAGCACACTCCCTGCAGATAATTACGCAGCGCTGCGGCACAGAGCACACTCCCTGCAGATAATTACACAGCGCTGCGGCACAGAGCGCACTCCCTGCAGATAATTACGCAGAGCTGCGGCACAGAGCACACTCCCTGCAGATAATTACGCAGAGCTGCGGCACAGAGCACACTCCCTGCAGATAATTACGCAGAGCTGCGGCACAGCGCACACTCCCAGCAGATAATTACACAGCGCTGCGGCACAGAGCACACTCCCTGCAGATAATTACGCAGCGCTGCGGCACAGAGCACACTCCCTGCAGATAATTACGCAGCGCTGCGGCACAGAGCACACTCCCTGCAGATAATTACACAGCGCTGCGGCACAGAGCACACTCCCTGCAGATAATTACACAGAGCTGCGGCACAGAGCGCACACTCCCAGCAGATAATTACGCAGAGCTGCGGCACAGAGCACACTCCCAGCAGATAATTACGCAGAGCTGCAGCACAGAGCGCACTCCCTGCAGATAATTACACAGCGCTGCGGCACAGAGCGCACTCCCAGCAGATAATTACACAGAGCTGCGGCACAGAGCGCACTCCCTGCAGATAATTACGCAGCGCTGCAGCACAGAGCACACTCCCTGCAGATAATTACACAGCGCTGCGGCACAGAGCACACTCCCTGCAGATAATTACGCAGAGCTGCGGCACAGAGCACACTCCCTGCAGATAATTACGCAGCGCTGCGGCACAGAGCGCACTCCCAGCAGATAATTACACAGAGCTGCGGCACAGAGCACACTCCCAGCAGATAATTACGCAGAGCTGCGGCACAGAGCGCACTCCCAGCAGATAATTACGCAGAGCTGCGGCACAGAGCGCACTCCCTGCAGATAATTACGCAGAGCTGCGGCACAGAGCGCACTCCCAGCAGATAATTACGCAGCGCTGCGGCACAGAGCGCACTCCCAGCAGATAATTACGCAGCGCTGCGGCACAGAGCGCACTCCCTGCAGATAATTACACAGCGCTGCGGCACCGAGCACACTCCCAGCAGATAATTACGCAGCGCTGCAGCACAGAGCGCACTCCCAGCAGATAATTACGCAGCGCTGCGGCACAGAGCGCACTCCCTGCAGATAATTACGCAGCGCTGCGGCACAGAGCACACTCCCAGCAGATAATTACGCAGCGCTGCGGCACAGAGCGCACTCCCAGCAGATAATTACACAGAGCTGCGGCACAGAGCACACTCCCAGCAGATAATTACACAGAGCTGCGGCACAGAGCGCACTCCCAGCAGATAATTACGCAGAGCTGCGGCACAGAGCACACTCCCAGCAGATAATTACGCAGAGCTGCGGCACAGAGCACACTCCCTGCAGATAATTACGCAGAGCTGCGGCACAGAGCACACTCCCAGCAGATAATTACGCAGAGCTGCAGCACAGAGCGCACTCCCAGCAGATAATTACGCAGAGCTGCGGCACAGAGCACACTCCCTGCAGATAATTACACAGAGCTGCGGCACAGAGCGCACTCCCAGCAGATAATTACACAGAGCTGCGGCACAGAGCACACTCCCTGCAGATAATTACACAGCGCTGCGGCACAGAGCGCACTCCCTGCAGATAATTACGCAGAGCTGCGGCACAGAGCACACTCCCTGCAGATAATTACGCAGCGCTGCGGCACAGAGCACACTCCCTGCAGATAATTACACAGAGCTGCGGCACAGAGCGCACTCCCTGCAGATAATTACGCAGCGCTGCAGCACAGAGCGCACTCCCTGCAGATAATTACACAGAGCTGCGGCACAGAGCGCACTCCCAGCAGATAATTACGCAGAGCTGCGGCACAGAGCGCACTCCCTGCAGATAATTACACAGAGCTGCGGCACAGAGCGCACTCCCTGCAGATAATTACACAGCGCTGCGGCACAGAGCGCACTCCCTGCAGATAATTACACAGCGCTGCGGCACAGAGCACACTCCCTGCAGATAATTACGCAGAGCTGCGGCACAGAGCGCACTCCCAGCAGATAATTACGCAGCGCTGCGGCACAGAGCACACTCCCTGCAGATAATTACGCAGAGCTGCGGCACAGAGCACACTCCCTGCAGATAATTACACAGAGCTGCGGCACAGAGCTCACTCCCTGCAGATAATTACGCAGCGCTGCGGCACAGAGCACACTCCCTGCAGATAATTACGCAGCGCTGCGGCACAGAGCACACTCCCAGCAGATAATTACACAGAGCTGCGGCACAGAGCGCACTCCCTGCAGATAATTACACAGAGCTGCGGCACAGAGCACACTCCCTGCAGATAATTACACAGAGCTGCGGCACAGAGCACACTCCCTGCAGATAATTACACAGAGCTGCGGCACAGAGCGCACTCCCAGCAGATAATTACGCAGAGCTGCGGCACAGAGCACACTCCCAGCAGATAATTACACAGAGCTGCGGCACAGAGCACACTCCCAGCAGATAATTACACAGAGCTGCGGCACAGAGCACACTCCCTGCAGATAATTACACAGAGCTGCGGCACAGAGCACACTCCCTGCAGATAATTACACAGAGCTGCAGCACAGAGCGCACTCCCAGCAGATAATTACGCAGCGCTGCAGCACAGAGCACACTCCCTGCAGATAATTACGCAGAGCTGCGGCACAGAGCACACTCCCTGCAGATAATTACGCAGAGCTGCGGCACAGAGCACACTCCCAGCAGATAATTACACAGAGCTGCGGCACAGAGCACACTCCCTGCAGATAATTACACAGAGCTGCGGCACAGAGCACACTCCCTGCAGATAATTACGCAGAGCTGCGGCACAGAGCGCACTCCCTGCAGATAATTACACAGAGCTGCGGCACAGAGCACACTCCCTGCAGATAATTACGCAGAGCTGCGGCACAGAGCACACTCCCAGCAGATAATTACGCAGCGCTGCGGCACAGAGCACACTCCCTGCAGATAATTACGCAGCGCTGCGGCACAGAGCACACTCCCTGCAGATAATTACGCAGCGCTGCGGCACAGAGCACACTCCCTGCAGATAATTACACAGCGCTGCGGCACAGAGCGCACTCCCTGCAGATAATTACGCAGAGCTGCGGCACAGAGCACACTCCCTGCAGATAATTACGCAGAGCTGCGGCACAGAGCACACTCCCTGCAGATAATTACGCAGAGCTGCGGCACAGCGCACACTCCCAGCAGATAATTACACAGCGCTGCGGCACAGAGCACACTCCCTGCAGATAATTACGCAGCGCTGCGGCACAGAGCACACTCCCTGCAGATAATTACGCAGCGCTGCGGCACAGAGCACACTCCCTGCAGATAATTACACAGCGCTGCGGCACAGAGCACACTCCCTGCAGATAATTACACAGAGCTGCGGCACAGAGCGCACACTCCCAGCAGATAATTACGCAGAGCTGCGGCACAGAGCACACTCCCAGCAGATAATTACGCAGAGCTGCAGCACAGAGCGCACTCCCTGCAGATAATTACACAGCGCTGCGGCACAGAGCGCACTCCCAGCAGATAATTACACAGAGCTGCGGCACAGAGCGCACTCCCTGCAGATAATTACGCAGCGCTGCGGCACAGAGCACACTCCCTGCAGATAATTACGCAGAGCTGCGGCACAGAGCGCACTCCCAGCAGATAATTACACAGAGCTGCGGCACAGAGCACACTCCCTGCAGATAATTACACAGAGCTGCGGCACAGAGCACACTCCCAGCAGATAATTACACAGCGCTGCAGCACAGAGCACACTCCCTGCAGATAATTACGCAGAGCTGCGGCACAGAGCACACTCCCTGCAGATAATTACACAGCGCTGCGGCACAGAGCACACTCCCAGCAGATAATTACACAGCGCTGCAGCACAGAGCACACTCCCTGCAGATAATTACACAGCGCTGCAGCACAGAGCACACTCCCTGCAGATAATTACGCAGCGCTGCGGCACAGAGCACACTCCCAGCAGATAATTACGCAGCGCTGCGGCACAGAGCACACTCCCAGCAGATAATTACACAGAGCTGCGGCACAGAGCACACTCCCTGCAGATAATTACACAGCGCTGCAGCACAGAGCACACTCCCTGCAGATAATTACGCAGCGCTGCGGCACAGAGCACACTCCCAGCAGATAATTACGCAGAGCTGCAGCACAGAGCGCACTCCCAGCAGATAATTACGCAGCGCTGCGGCACAGAGCACACTCCCTGCAGATAATTACGCAGAGCTGCGGCACAGAGCACACTCCCAGCAGATAATTACACAGAGCTGCGGCACAGAGCACACTCCCTGCAGATAATTACGCAGCGCTGCGGCACAGAGCACACTCCCTGCAGATAATTACACAGAGCTGCGGCACAGAGCACACTCCCTGCAGATAATTACGCAGCGCTGCGGCACAGAGCACACTCCCTGCAGATAATTACACAGAGCTGCGGCACAGAGCGCACTCCCTGCAGATAATTACACAGAGCTGCGGCACAGAGCACACTCCCTGCAGATAATTACGCAGAGCTGCGGCACAGAGCGCACTCCCTGCAGATAATTACGCAGAGCTGCGGCACAGAGCGCACTCCCTGCAGATAATTACGCAGCGCTGCGGCACAGAGCGCACTCCCAGCAGATAATTACACAGAGCTGCGGCACAGAGCACACTCCCAGCAGATAATTACACAGCGCTGCGGCACAGAGCGCACTCCCTGCAGATAATTACACAGAGCTGCGGCACAGAGCACACTCCCTGCAGATAATTACGCAGAGCTGCGGCACAGAGCACACTCCCTGCAGATAATTACACAGAGCTGCGGCACAGAGCACACTCCCTGCAGATAATTACGCAGAGCTGCGGCACAGAGCGCACTCCCTGCAGATAATTACGCAGAGCTGCGGCACAGAGCACACTCCCAGCAGATAATTACACAGCGCTGCGGCACAGAGCGCACTCCCAGCAGATAATTACGCAGAGCTGCGGCACAGAGCGCACTCCCTGCAGATAATTACACAGCGCTGCGGCACAGAGCACACTCCCTGCAGATAATTACGCAGAGCTGCGGCACAGAGCACACTCCCTGCAGATAATTACACAGAGCTGCGGCACAGAGCACACTCCCTGCAGATAATTACGCAGAGCTGCGGCACAGAGCACACTCCCTGCAGATAATTACGCAGAGCTGCGGCACAGAGCGCACTCCCTGCAGATAATTACACAGCGCTGCGGCACAGAGCACACTCCCTGCAGATAATTACGCAGAGCTGCGGCACCGAGCACACTCCCAGCAGATAATTACACAGAGCTGCGGCACAGAGCACACTCCCAGCAGATAATTACGCAGAGCTGCGGCACAGAGCACACTCCCAGCAGATAATTACGCAGAGCTGCAGCACAGAGCACACTCCCAGCAGATAATTACGCAGAGCTGCGGCACCGAGCACACTCCCAGCAGATAATTACGCAGCGCTGCGGCACAGAGCGCACTCCCTGCAGATAATTACGCAGAGCTGCGGCACAGAGCGCACTCCCAGCAGATAATTACGCAGAGCTGCGGCACAGAGCGCACTCCCTGCAGATAATTACGCAGAGCTGCGGCACAGAGCGCACTCCCTGCAGATAATTACGCAGAGCTGCGGCACAGAGCGCACTCCCTGCAGATAATTACGCAGAGCTGCGGCACAGAGCGCACTCCCAGCAGATAATTACGCAGCGCTGCGGCACAGAGCGCACTCCCAGCAGATAATTACGCAGCGCTGCGGCACAGAGCACACTCCCTGCAGATAATTACGCAGCGCTGCGGCACAGAGCGCACTCCCTGCAGATAATTACACAGAGCTGCAGCACAGAGCGCACTCCCAGCAGATAATTACGCAGAGCTGCGGCACAGAGCGCACTCCCTGCAGATAATTACACAGCGCTGCGGCACAGAGCACACTCCCAGCAGATAATTACGCAGAGCTGCAGCACAGAGCGCACTCCCTGCAGATAATTACACAGAGCTGCAGCACAGAGCACACTCCCTGCAGATAATTACGCAGCGCTGCGGCACAGAGCACACTCCCTGCAGATAATTACACAGAGCTGCGGCACAGAGCGCACTCCCAGCAGATAATTACACAGAGCTGCGGCACAGAGCACACTCCCAGCAGATAATTACACAGAGCTGCGGCACAGAGCACACTCCCTGCAGATAATTACACAGCGCTGCGGCACAGAGCACACTCCCTGCAGATAATTACACAGAGCTGCGGCACAGAGCACACTCCCTGCAGATAATTACACAGCGCTGCGGCACAGAGCACACTCCCTGCAGATAATTACGCAGAGCTGCGGCACAGAGCGCACTCCCTGCAGATAATTACGCAGAGCTGCGGCACAGAGCGCACTCCCTGCAGATAATTACGCAGCGCTGCGGCACAGAGCGCACTCCCAGCAGATAATTACGCAGAGCTGCAGCACAGAGCGCACTCCCTGCAGATAATTACGCAGAGCTGCAGCACAGAGCACACTCCCAGCAGATAATTACACAGCGCTGCGGCACAGAGCACACTCCCTGCAGATAATTACGCAGAGCTGCGGCACAGAGCGCACTCCCTGCAGATAATTACGCAGAGCTGCGGCACAGAGCGCACTCCCTGCAGATAATTACGCAGCGCTGCGGCACAGAGCGCACTCCCAGCAGATAATTACGCAGAGCTGCAGCACAGAGCGCACTCCCAGCAGATAATTACGCAGCGCTGCAGCACAGAGCACACTCCCTGCAGATAATTACGCAGAGCTGCGGCACAGAGCGCACTCCCAGCAGATAATTACGCAGAGCTGCGGCACAGAGCACACTCCCTGCAGATAATTACACAGAGCTGCGGCACAGAGCACACTCCCAGCAGATAATTACGCAGAGCTGCGGCACAGAGCACACTCCCTGCAGATAATTACGCAGCGCTGCGGCACAGAGCGCACTCCCAGCAGATAATTACGCAGAGCTGCAGCACAGAGCACACTCCCAGCAGATAATTACTCAGCGCTGCGGCACAGAGCACACTCCCTGCAGATAATTACGCAGAGCTGCGGCACAGAGCGCACTCCCTGCAGATAATTACGCAGAGCTGCAGCACAGAGCGCACTCCCAGCAGATAATTACGCAGAGCTGCGGCACAGAGCGCACTCCCAGCAGATAATTACGCAGAGCTGCAGCACAGAGCACACTCCCTGCAGATAATTACGCAGAGCTGCGGCACAGAGCACACTCCCTGCAGATAATTACACAGAGCTGCGGCACAGAGCGCACTCCCAGCAGATAATTACGCAGAGCTGCGGCACAGAGCGCACTCCCAGCAGATAATTACACAGAGCTGCGGCACAGAGCGCACTCCCAGCAGATAATTACGCAGAGCTGCGGCACAGAGCGCACACCCAGCAGATAATTACGCAGAGCTGCGGCACAGAGCGCACTCCCTGCAGATAATTACGCAGCGCTGCAGCACAGAGCACACTCCCAGCAGATAATTACGCAGAGCTGCGGCACAGAGCACACTCCCTGCAGATAATTACGCAGCGCTGCGGCACAGAGCACACTCCCTGCAGATATTTACGCAGAGCTGCGGCACAGAGCGCACTCCCTGCAGATAATTACGCAGAGCTGCGGCACAGAGCGCACTCCCTGCAGATAATTACACAGAGCTGCGGCACAGAGCGCACTCCCAGCAGATAATTACGCAGAGCTGCGGCACAGAGCGCACTCCCAGCAGATAATTACGCAGAGCTGCGGCACAGAGCGCACTCCCTGCAGATAATTACGCAGCGCTGCAGCACAGAGCACACTCCCAGCAGATAATTACGCAGAGCTGCGGCACAGAGCACACTCCCTGCAGATAATTACGCAGCGCTGCGGCACAGAGCACACTCCCTGCAGATAATTACGCAGCGCTGCGGCACAGAGCGCACTCCCTGCAGATAATTACGCAGCGCTGCAGCACAGAGCACACTCCCTGCAGATAATTACACAGCGCTGCGGCACAGAGCACACTCCCTGCAGATAATTACGCAGAGCTGCGGCACAGAGCACACTCCCTGCAGATAATTACGCAGCGCTGCGGCACAGAGCGCACTCCCAGCAGATAATTACACAGAGCTGCGGCACAGAGCGCACTCCCAGCAGATAATTACGCAGAGCTGCGGCACAGAGCGCACTCCCTGCAGATAATTACGCAGAGCTGCGGCACAGAGCGCACTCCCAGCAGATAATTACGCAGAGCTGCGGCACAGAGCGCACTCCCTGCAGATAATTACGCAGAGCTGCGGCACAGAGCGCACTCCCAGCAGATAATTACGCAGCGCTGCGGCACAGAGCGCACTCCCAGCAGATAATTACGCAGCGCTGCGGCACAGAGCGCACTCCCTGCAGATAATTACACAGCGCTGCGGCACCGAGCACACTCCCAGCAGATAATTACGCAGCGCTGCAGCACAGAGCGCACTCCCAGCAGATAATTACGCAGCGCTGCGGCACAGAGCGCACTCCCTGCAGATAATTACGCAGCGCTGCGGCACAGAGCACACTCCCAGCAGATAATTACGCAGCGCTGCGGCACAGAGCGCACTCCCAGCAGATAATTACACAGAGCTGCGGCACAGAGCGCACTCCCTGCAGATAATTACACAGAGCTGCGGCACAGAGCGCACTCCCAGCAGATAATTACGCAGAGCTGCGGCACAGAGCGCACTCCCAGCAGATAATTACACAGAGCTGCGGCACAGAGCGCACTCCCAGCAGATAATTACGCAGAGCTGCGGCACAGAGCACACTCCCAGCAGATAATTACGCAGAGCTGCGGCACAGAGCACACTCCCTGCAGATAATTACGCAGAGCTGCGGCACAGAGCACACTCCCAGCAGATAATTACGCAGAGCTGCAGCACAGAGCGCACTCCCAGCAGATAATTACGCAGAGCTGCGGCACAGAGCACACTCCCTGCAGATAATTACACAGAGCTGCGGCACAGAGCGCACTCCCAGCAGATAATTACACAGAGCTGCGGCACAGAGCACACTCCCTGCAGATAATTACACAGCGCTGCGGCACAGAGCGCACTCCCTGCAGATAATTACGCAGAGCTGCGGCACAGAGCACACTCCCTGCAGATAATTACGCAGCGCTGCGGCACAGAGCACACTCCCTGCAGATAATTACACAGAGCTGCGGCACAGAGCGCACTCCCTGCAGATAATTACGCAGCGCTGCAGCACAGAGCGCACTCCCTGCAGATAATTACACAGAGCTGCGGCACAGAGCGCACTCCCAGCAGATAATTACGCAGAGCTGCGGCACAGAGCGCACTCCCTGCAGATAATTACACAGAGCTGCGGCACAGAGCGCACTCCCTGCAGATAATTACACAGCGCTGCGGCACAGAGCGCACTCCCTGCAGATAATTACACAGCGCTGCGGCACAGAGCACACTCCCTGCAGATAATTACGCAGAGCTGCGGCACAGAGCGCACTCCCAGCAGATAATTACGCAGCGCTGCGGCACAGAGCACACTCCCTGCAGATAATTACGCAGAGCTGCGGCACAGAGCACACTCCCTGCAGATAATTACACAGAGCTGCGGCACAGAGCTCACTCCCTGCAGATAATTACGCAGCGCTGCGGCACAGAGCACACTCCCTGCAGATAATTACGCAGAGCTGCGGCACAGAGCGCACTCCCTGCAGATAATTACACAGCGCTGCGGCACAGAGCACACTCCCTGCAGATAATTACGCAGCGCTGCGGCACAGAGCGCACTCCCTGCAGATAATTACGCAGAGCTGCGGCACAGAGCGCACTCCCTGCAGATAATTACACAGCGCTGCGGCACAGAGCACACTCCCTGCAGATAATTACGCAGCGCTGCGGCACAGAGCGCACTCCCTGCAGATAATTACGCAGAGCTGCGGCACAGAGCGCACTCCCAGCAGATAATTACGCAGAGCTGCGGCACAGAGCGCACTCCCTGCAGATAATTACGCAGAGCTGCGGCACAGAGCGCACTCCCTGCAGATAATTACGCAGAGCTGCGGCACAGAGCACACTCCCTGCAGATAATTACGCAGAGCTGCAGCACAGAGCGCACTCCCTGCAGATAATTACGCAGCGCTGCGGCACAGAGCACACTCCCAGCAGATAATTACACAGAGCTGCGGCACAGAGCGCACTCCCTGCAGATAATTACACAGAGCTGCGGCACAGAGCACACTCCCTGCAGATAATTACACAGAGCTGCGGCACAGAGCACACTCCCTGCAGATAATTACACAGAGCTGCGGCACAGAGCGCACTCCCAGCAGATAATTACGCAGAGCTGCGGCACAGAGCACACTCCCAGCAGATAATTACACAGAGCTGCGGCACAGAGCACACTCCCAGCAGATAATTACACAGAGCTGCGGCACAGAGCACACTCCCTGCAGATAATTACACAGAGCTGCGGCACAGAGCACACTCCCTGCAGATAATTACACAGCGCTGCAGCACAGAGCACACTCCCTGCAGATAATTACGCAGAGCTGCGGCACAGAGCACACTCCCTGCAGATAATTACACAGCGCTGCGGCACAGAGCACACTCCCAGCAGATAATTACACAGCGCTGCAGCACAGAGCACACTCCCTGCAGATAATTACACAGCGCTGCAGCACAGAGCACACTCCCTGCAGATAATTACGCAGCGCTGCGGCACAGAGCACACTCCCAGCAGATAATTACGCAGCGCTGCGGCACAGAGCACACTCCCAGCAGATAATTACACAGAGCTGCGGCACAGAGCACACTCCCTGCAGATAATTACACAGCGCTGCAGCACAGAGCACACTCCCTGCAGATAATTACGCAGCGCTGCGGCACAGAGCACACTCCCAGCAGATAATTACGCAGAGCTGCAGCACAGAGCGCACTCCCAGCAGATAATTACGCAGCGCTGCGGCACAGAGCACACTCCCTGCAGATAATTACGCAGAGCTGCGGCACAGAGCACACTCCCAGCAGATAATTACACAGAGCTGCGGCACAGAGCACACTCCCTGCAGATAATTACGCAGCGCTGCGGCACAGAGCACACTCCCTGCAGATAATTACACAGAGCTGCGGCACAGAGCACACTCCCTGCAGATAATTACGCAGCGCTGCGGCACAGAGCACACTCCCTGCAGATAATTACACAGAGCTGCGGCACAGAGCGCACTCCCTGCAGATAATTACACAGAGCTGCGGCACAGAGCACACTCCCTGCAGATAATTACGCAGAGCTGCGGCACAGAGCGCACTCCCTGCAGATAATTACGCAGAGCTGCGGCACAGAGCGCACTCCCAGCAGATAATTACGCAGAGCTGCGGCACAGAGCGCACTCCCTGCAGATAATTACACAGCGCTGCGGCACAGAGCACACTCCCTGCAGATAATTACGCAGAGCTGCGGCACAGAGCACACTCCCTGCAGATAATTACACAGAGCTGCGGCACAGAGCACACTCCCTGCAGATAATTACGCAGAGCTGCGGCACAGAGCACACTCCCTGCAGATAATTACGCAGAGCTGCGGCACAGAGCGCACTCCCTGCAGATAATTACACAGCGCTGCGGCACAGAGCACACTCCCTGCAGATAATTACGCAGAGCTGCGGCACCGAGCACACTCCCAGCAGATAATTACACAGAGCTGCGGCACAGAGCACACTCCCAGCAGATAATTACGCAGAGCTGCGGCACAGAGCACACTCCCAGCAGATAATTACGCAGAGCTGCAGCACAGAGCACACTCCCAGCAGATAATTACGCAGAGCTGCGGCACCGAGCACACTCCCAGCAGATAATTACGCAGCGCTGCGGCACAGAGCGCACTCCCTGCAGATAATTACGCAGAGCTGCGGCACAGAGCGCACTCCCAGCAGATAATTACGCAGAGCTGCGGCACAGAGCGCACTCCCTGCAGATAATTACGCAGAGCTGCGGCACAGAGCGCACTCCCTGCAGATAATTACGCAGAGCTGCGGCACAGAGCGCACTCCCTGCAGATAATTACGCAGAGCTGCGGCACAGAGCGCACTCCCAGCAGATAATTACGCAGCGCTGCGGCACAGAGCGCACTCCCAGCAGATAATTACGCAGCGCTGCGGCACAGAGCACACTCCCTGCAGATAATTACGCAGCGCTGCGGCACAGAGCGCACTCCCTGCAGATAATTACACAGAGCTGCAGCACAGAGCGCACTCCCAGCAGATAATTACGCAGAGCTGCGGCACAGAGCGCACTCCCTGCAGATAATTACACAGCGCTGCGGCACAGAGCACACTCCCAGCAGATAATTACGCAGAGCTGCAGCACAGAGCGCACTCCCTGCAGATAATTACACAGAGCTGCAGCACAGAGCACACTCCCTGCAGATAATTACGCAGCGCTGCGGCACAGAGCACACTCCCTGCAGATAATTACACAGAGCTGCGGCACAGAGCGCACTCCCAGCAGATAATTACACAGAGCTGCGGCACAGAGCACACTCCCTGCAGATAATTACACAGAGCTGCGGCACAGAGCACACTCCCTGCAGATAATTACACAGTGCTGCGGCACAGAGCACACTCCCTGCAGATAATTACGCAGAGCTGCGGCACAGAGCGCACTCCCAGCAGATAATTACGCAGCGCTGCGGCACAGAGCGCACTCCCAGCAGATAATTACGCAGAGCTGCGGCACAGCGCACACTCCCTGCAGATAATTACGCAGAGCTGCGGCACAGAGCGCACTCCCTGCAGATAATTACGCAGAGCTGCGGCACAGAGCACACTCCCTGCAGATAATTACGCAGAGCTGCGGCACAGAGCACACTCCCTGCAGATAATTACGCAGAGCTGCGGCACAGAGCACACTCCCTGCAGATAATTACGCAGAGCTGCGGCACAGAGCACACTCCCTGCAGATAATTACGCAGAGCTGCGGCACAGAGCACACTCCCTGCAGATAAT
>NW_027454341.1:0-5000 GCF_040206685.1 Ascaphus truei
CCCCCTATGTAAATCAGTATTGCTGACCTGAAGAAGAGAGGAGAACTCTCGAAAGCTTGTCCTATGACATAAATTGTTAGTCCAATAAAAAAGGTATCACCTAATACTGAAGAACTCATTTATTCTGCACTATCGCAACTGGACTAACACGGCTATTTTCTGCTTTATATATATATATATATATATATATATATATATATATATATATATATATATATATATATATATATATATATATATATATATGTAGCCATGTATAAAAATATATACAGCTCTTTCTCATGCTGGCAGTAAACCTGGTAAGTATGCAGGGTTTAAAACCAGAGACAGAACATAAAACACAGACAGAGCTCAGTGCACATCCAGTGAAATTCATACACGGTACAGTGCCTAAATATATATGTATAAATATCTATTAAATAAAATGGTCATTTAGTTGAACATTTTTGGCCAAAATTGTTGTTAACCCCTGAGCCACTGCACGGCAGACCACATTTCCAGGGGTCCCTAACACTAATATAAATTCTTAATAACCTGTGAAATACCAGGAAGAATGATTTATAATAAATCTGTCAATATTAGTTGCAAAGTTCTAAGTCTGATTGAAGCTTTTAATAACCTGTACATTACCAGGAAAAGCACTCTGTATTAGAGATGTCACAGCCAAACTGCAAGCAGGCAAGTTCCCCTGAGTGGAAGATGCTATGGAGTGAGCTTTTAACCATTTAAATGTGGGAGGGGGTAAGCTTCAATTAGGTAGGAGGCTGCCACCCTCCAATCAGCTAAGACTAGCTAAACAAGAATTGTAAAACATACTGGACACCTAACAAGCTCCTATTGAACCCCCAAAATAACCACAACATATATATAAACATATGAGTGTCACAGAGGAGTGCTACTGAGCATGGCAATATATATTTAAAACCAGAGACAGAACATGAAACACAGACAGAGCTCAGTGCACATTCAGTGAAACTCATACACGGTACAGTGCCTAAATATATATGTATAAATATCAATTAAATAAAATGGTCTTTTAGTTTAACATTTTTGGCCAAAATTGTTGTAAGCCCCTGAGCCACTGCACGGCAGACCACAAATGGTATACAGCTCTTTCTCATGCTGGCAGTAAGCCTGGTAAGTATGCAGGGTTGCCAGCAACAATCATGAGGTTTGCGCTCACACCCTGGTGAGGTGTCATATGTAACAAGGTAAGTGACACCATGCTCTGTGTCCACTGTTAGTGACACAAGAGGTGTGTCTGTTTCTGAGTCTATATAAGACAATGCACTGTCAAAAGTGAGTGTTGATCAAAGGTTCACGTTCAAGTAGTGTCTGCAGCAGTTCAAGGCTGTCAGATTCAAGTGCTAGCTGACTATACACTGTGTTCAGGGACCTGACACAGATGGTGATCTCCCTTAGGGGAGAGGTGTGCCAACTCTATTAAGAGAGGAGGAACCTTCTGAGAGTAATGTACTCCAACAGGATGAGCGGCTAGCACGACCGCTATGAGGGGCAGTTTGCCTGGAGAGATGCAAATAAAGATGCCCTTGTTCACTACAACCCTTCTGTGTGAGTGTGGAGTCATTCTACAGAAGGAGGTACCACAGAGGAGGTCCCCATCAGATACATCCCCCTGCGGCCGCAGAGATCCTGATGGGGTGGAGGCGCTGCGTTGTATGTGAGTAAGACTCAGGGACACTACCTCAGATGCCTGTCATGCTGATATTCCCCATACCAACCAAGTGGGAGACTCAGGAGTCCTGTAAGCCAGCAGGTGCACCACATATCACACATCCATGTAATTAGGGGATTTTCTACATACAGTATGGGTCAGGAGTTGTAGGGCCCAGGGAAAACACTGTTACATATATATATACAAAAATTTAATAGGGGATAATTACTAAGGACTGGTTCTTAAACACTTTTATTACTTCATTGTATTTCACTAAATAAGTGTTAGTATGTTAGAATAGGTAGCACCAGTAGGGTGAACATGGCGGGGCTAGCGACACCATCCAGCTCCAGGAGATACAGACAAATAGAAAAAAGACAGCAGCACTCGCTTAGTAGTAGAAAAAAATAACAATTAAATTCATCAATATAACAAACAGATAAAATGGGCGACTTTTCGGACACTCAAGTCCTTTGTCAGGAGTTTGGTTCTTAATATATATATATATACTAGCTGAGAGACCCGGCGTTGCCCGGGATGTAAATGCGTAATAGGTAGTATTATTTATAAATTGTGGAACAATAGGTGAGTATTTGTTGTAAAGGTTGGATAATAATATTGAAAAGAAAGATGGAAGAAAATGTAATACGATGTTGTATAAAAATGGTTTATTGTAACCACACCACAGTACAATGTATATTTTGGTGCCATAAGTGATGTAAAAATGTGAGGCGTGTGTCCTGCTAGGGTGTGAGGCGGCGGGTGGCGCGTGGGTTGTGAGTGCTGTCTGCGAGTGGGGGTCCTGCTAGGGTGTGAGGCGGCGGGTGGTGCGTGGGTTGTGAGTGCTGTCTGTGAGTGTGGGTCCTGCTAGGGTGTGAGGCGGCGGGTGGCGCGTGGGTTGTGAGTGCTGTCTGTGAGTGGGGGTCCTGCTAGGGTGTGAGGCGGCGGGTGGCGCGTGGGTTGTGAGTGCTGTGTGTGAGTGGGGATCCTGCTAGGGTGTGAGGCGGCGGGTGGCGCGTGGGTTGTGAGTGCTGTCTGTGCGTGGGGGTCCTGCTAGGGTGTGAGGCGGTGGGACAGTGATGTCGGTGCGTAGGGGCGGGAGGCAGCAGGTGTGTGTGGCGGCAGGTATGTGTCGAGTGTGGCGGGTGTCTGTTGAGTGCGTGCAGCGGCTGTGAGGCGGTGGGTGAAAGGCAGAGGCGGCCGGAGTAAGGGCGGGTGAAAGGCAGAGGCGGGGGTGGGGAGGCGGTAAGGCGGGCAGGAAGGCGAAGGGCGGCGGGAAGGGGAGGAGGGGGTGGTGGAGGGGGCAAGGGGTGGAGGAGGGGGGCAAGGGGTGGAGGAGGGGGGAAGGGTTAGAGGAGGGGGGAAGGGTTAGAGGAGGGGGGAAGGGTTAGAGGAGCGGGGGGGGGGAAGGGTTAGAGGAGCGGGGGGGGGAAGGGTTAGAGGAGCAGGGGGGGGGAAGGGTTAGAGGATGGGGGGAAGGGGTGGGAGGGGGTGGGAGGGGATGGGGGTGGAGGGGAGGGGGGTGCAGGGGTGGAGGGGAGGGGAGGGGGGGTGGAGGGGAGCGGAGGGGGGGGTGGAGGGGAGCGGAGGGGGGGAAAGGGGAGCGGAGGGGGGGGAAAGGGGAGCGGAGGGGGGGGAAAAGGGAGCGGAGGGGGGGGAAAGGGGAGCGGAGGGGGGGAAAGGGGAGCGGAGGGGGGGAAAGGGGAGCGGAGGGGGGGAAAGGGGAGCGGAGGGGGGGTGGAGGGGAGCGGAGGGGGGGGTGGAGGGGAGCGGAGGGGGGGGAAAGGGGAGCGGAGGGGGGGGAAAGGGGAGCGGAGGGGGGGGAAAGGGGAGCGGAGGGGGGGGAAAAGGGAGCGGAGGGGGGGAAAGGGGAGCGGAGGGGGGGAAAGGGGAGCGGAGGGGGGGAAAGGGGAGCGGAGGGGGGGGAAAGGGGAGCGGAGGGGGGGGAAAGGGGAGCGGAGGGGGGGGGAAAGGGGAGCGGAGGGGGGGGAAAGGGGAGCGGAGGGGGAAGGGGGGGGAGGCGGTAGGAAGGGGGGGAGGCGGTGGGAAGGGGGGGGGAGGCGGTGGGAAGGGGGGGGGAGGCGGTGGGAAGGGGGTGGGGAGGCGGTGGGAAGGGAGGCGGTGGGAAGGGAGGCGGTGGGAAGGGGCGGTGGGAAGGGGGGGGGCGGTGGGAAGGGGCGGTGGAAGTGGGGGGCGGTGGGAAGGGGGGGGGCGGTGGGGGGGGCGGTGGGGGGGCGGTGGGAAGGGGGGGGGCAGTGAGAAGGGGGGAGGGGAGGCAGTGGGAAGGGGGGGGGAGGCGGTGGGAAGGGGGGGGAGGCGGTGGGAAGGGGGGAGGGGAGGCGGTGGGAAGGGGGAGGGGAGGCGGTGGGAAGGGGGAGGGGAGGCGGTGGGAAGGGGGGAGGGGGGGCAGTGGACAGGAAGGGGGGGCAGTGGACAGGAAGGGGGGGCAGTGGACAGGAAGGGGGGCAGTGGACAGGAGGGGGGGGCAGTGGACAGGAGGGGGATGCAGTGGACAGGAGGGGGGTGCAGTGGACAGGAGGGGGGGGCAGTGGACAGGAGGGGGGGCAGTGGACAGGAGGGGGGGGCAGTGGACAGGAGGGGGATGCAGTGGACAGGAGGGGGGGGCAGTATACAGGAGGGGGGGGCAGTATACAGGAGGGGGAGGCAGTGGACAGGAGGGGGGGGCAGTGGACAGGAGGGGGGGGCAGTGGATAGGAGGGGGGGCAGTGTCACACACACACACACACACACACACACACACACACACACACACACACACACACACACACACACACACACACACACACACGCGACACCTACCTGTACTTCCGGCCGCCGCCATCTTCTCACTCGGCGCCGCGAGGGAGGAAGGGGGTCCGCCATCTTACGCGCCGCGTGGCAGCCTGTTCCCACGCCGGGGAGGGAGCTGAGTGGAGCGGGAGGGAATGGAGCGGGAGGGAATGGAGCGGGAGGGAATGGAGCGGGAGGGAGGTGAGTGGAGCGGGAGGGAATGTAGCGCGAGGGAGGAAGGGGGTCCGCCATCTTAGGCGCCGCGTGGCAGCCTGTTCCCCCACCGGGGAGGGAATGGAGCGGGAGGGAGTGGTGTGTAGCGTGAGGGAGTGGTGTGTAGCGGGAGCTACACTGTGTGAGGTAGCGGGATAAGGGGAGGGACATTGGTGGCATGGTGTAGCGGGGTAGGGGGCCTCGCGGTCTGGTTGCGGTAGGGAGATGTGTGAGGTGCAGGAGATGTGAGGCGTGCTGTGCCGTCCGCGGGAGCTACACTGTGTGAGGTAGCGGGATAGGGGGAGGGACATTGGTGGCATGG
>NW_027454341.1:10000-84945 GCF_040206685.1 Ascaphus truei
AGTTTTTGTGATTGCCTGATGATTTTCTAAGATTAAATAATCCTTTTTATATTTTGAGTGCTCTGCGGACTTTTTCTTTTTGTGCATCTAACAGACTGGTTGGTGTTCCCTGTCTATCTGCTAGCACCTGGATTTCTGATAAGTATATAATATTATTTCTGTGGTTTATGGTTCCTTGTTTGTGTGCATCCAGCATCAGTTTTTTTGTGTGTATGTATATATATATATATATATATATATATATATATATATATATATATATATATATATTGTGACAGAAACCAGGGGATGGTAATAAATTCCGTATATAGGGCTCCCAGGATACTAGACAGTTTCTATCCTGTTTGGCCTGGGAGTGCAGCCTTATAATACATACACTCCATCCCACAGTTTGGCAAGCGCTGGAACTGAGGGATGAGAGATCCAGACCAGAGTTTGTCTGCTGCCTGATTTCTGTCACCTATCATGCTAATTAGGAATCAGGTATGAAAGACTGATTTCCTGTTTGCTCTGGTCTCCCCACAAGAGCCAGGAGGCTGGAAGGCTGCTGAACTACAGAGGGGAGAAGCCTCTTCCCCAAACAGGTTCAATCTTTCTGTTCATTTGTGTAAGACTGCAAAAGTACCGTGTTTTGTTGTTGGAAGTGGAAAAGCCACTTCCAACCCTGAGTCAGGGATATCTAAGTTAAGTTATCGCTCAGGTGAGCAGCTTTTGTTTTGATCTGTTTTCTGTTGTATGCACTGTGGCAGTCTCAGTGCCTGGGACTGAATAAACCAGGCATAGCCTGTTTAAAGGAACAGTACGTGACGCCTCATCATTTAACCTACCCTAAAAGACCGTGTTCTAAACAGTCCCGGACAAACGACGGAGCCCCGGAGTAAGCCGTTTGTCACATATGGTGGAGAATGCGGGCAGAGCACTAGGGGGTCTGCGGGTTGAAGAACTTTGAAAAAAAAAAAAAAAAAAAAGTTTTTTTTCATCCTCTGCAAACAAGATGGAAGACGTGGTGGGTGCGCTGGTACGCAATGTCGCTGCCCAGAAAGACGCGAATGAAATCCAGCAACAGCTGTTAATAGCCCAGCAAGAAATTAATGCAAACCAGCAGCAGACGAATGCAGCCCAGCAACAGCTGCTAATAGCCCAGCAAGAGATTAATGCAAACCAGCAACAGGCGAATGCAAACCAGCAACAGGCGAATGCAAACCAGCAACAGACGAATGAAGCCCTGCAAAACGCGAATGCAAACCAGCAAGAGACAAACCGCTTGCTGAGAGAGGAGCAACAGCGGTTCGCTCAGGGCTTACAGCAGGAACTCGAGATCCTGAGGGGGACTATCAGTAACCTTCCACTGGCAGCGGCAGCCCCAGTTCCGAAAATGACCAGGGCAAGCCACTACCTTCAGAAGATGGGACCCTCGGATGATGTGGAAGCCTATCTTCTCACGTTTGAACGCACGGCGCAGAGAGAGGGATGGCCAGAAGCTGAGTGGGCTGGTCTAATCGCACCCTTCCTAAGCGGCGAACCCCAGAAGGCTTACTTTGATCTAGAGCCAGCCGAAGCTAACGTCTATGCAAAATTGAAGTTCGAGATCCTCGCCCGCCTCGGCGTAACCACGGCTGTTCGCGCCCAAAGGTTTCACGCATGGTCCTTCACGATGGATAAAGCCACCCGAAGCCAGATGTATGACCTCATCCACCTCGCCCGGAAGTGGCTACAACCCGAGATCAACTCAGCCAGCCACATCGTGGAACGGTTGGTCATGGACCAGTTCTTGAGGAAACTTCCCTCTGCCTTACGCCGTTGGGTCAGTCGGAGTGACCCCCACAATGCGGATGAGCTTGTGGCCCTCGTAGAAAGGTACAATGCAGCAGAAGAGCACCCGCAACCCGCAGTCGTGGAGCAACCCCACTACCCGAGGTTCCAGGACTCTTCCAGAGACGGTAAAAGGGTACCGGGGTTAAGGGGCGCTGAAGAGCGGCGACCACCTTCACGCAGCACCAGCAACAGTGGTTCGCACACTAAGGGCAATAGCCAACATGGGGAGCCGGGAAAAGGCTCTAAGTGGGACACAGACTATGTACCTAAATGTGTAAATTGTCATGAGAGGGGCCACACAGCAAAAATCTGCCCACTAAATGATGAGCCCATGCAATGCAACAGCGTGGAACATTATTCGCTGTTGTCCCAATGTATGGGCCCTAGCCCAGAGGACCCCTTGAATAACCATCTGTGGGCATTTGTAAAGGTTAATGGTAAGAGGGTTCGGGCACTTCTTGACTCTGGGAGCATGGTCACACTAGTGTCCGAATACCTCTTGCCCATTAAGAAGAAACAGGGAAACAGTTCGCAAAGAGTGGCAATTTGTTGTATACATGGGGATAATCATGAATATTCCACTGTTGATGTTTTTTTTGAAACAGAGTTTGGTTCTTTAGATTTCAAGGTGGGTATTGTACCCAAACTGGCACATGATGTGTTAATAGGGACCGACTTTCCCCATTTTCTAAAAATGTGGTCCCCCGCTCAGAATAGCGCCCAGAGTTCAATAGCGGACCATAACGAAGTATTAGAAGAAACAAATCCTTTCCCTTTTTCAGAAATGGAGGTTGACGAGGGCCCAAATAAGAAGGGGGAAAAGGAGGAGTGCTGTAAAATTCCCTTCCCCATCACTACTTTGGTAGGGAATACCCCAAATCAAGATGTTGAGCAGACACTTACCACCCCAGAACCGGATAAGACCCTCGCTGACCTAGAGGTCAGTCCTGGGAGTTTTAAGAAGGCCCAGTGGGAGGACCCCACATTAGCGGTAGCAAGGGGAAATATACGGGACCAGAATAGTACTCCTGGCCAACCAGATAGGTCACTTGCTTACCCCTACTTCGAGGTAGAGAACGACCTAGTATATCGGGTTGATAAAAGGAAATCAGTTACAACTAAACAATTGTTGGTACCACGGACATTCCGTAATGTAGTATTACACCTCGCACATAGTCATCCATTGGGGGGACACCTAGGGGTGGAAAAGACAAAAGAAAAGGTTCTCCGAAGCTTCTATTGGCCTGGGGTTCTGGCAGAAATTACGAATTATTGTTCCTCATGCCCAGAATGTCAGATCACCGCCCCGTTCAAGGCTTACCGCAGCCCATTGGTACCCCTTCCCATAATAGAGGTACCATTTGACCGGATTGCTATGGATCTAGTAGGACCCCTAATAAAGTCTGCTAGGGGACATCAGCATATATTGGTAATATTAGATTATGCCACCCGATATCCGGAGGCAGTTCCCCTACGTAGCACATCTGCTAAAAACATAGCAAAAGAGTTAGTAGTTCTGTTTTCCCGGGTCGGGATTCCTAAAGAGATTCTATCTGACCAGGGAACACCATTTATGTCCCAAGTAACAAAAGAGCTATGTAAACTCCTAAAAATCAAGCATCTCAGAACCTCAGTCTATCATCCACAAACAGATGGTTTAGTGGAAAGGTTCAATAAAACCTTAAAGAGCATGTTACGGCGGGCGGTTGATAAAGATGGGAAAAACTGGGATTGTTTGTTACCGTACCTGTTATTTGCCATTAGGGAAGTTCCCCAATCATCCACAGGCTTCTCCCCGTTTGAACTATTGTATGGCCGACACCCAAGGGGCTTACTGGATATAGCCAAAGAGACTTGGGAACACGAGGTTACCCCTTACAGAAGTGTAATAGAGCATGTTGCCCAGATGCAGGACCGCATTGCTGCAGTCCTACCCATAGTGAGGGAACACATGGAGAAAGCTCAAGAAGCACAGAGGAATACGTATAATAAGGGTGCTAGGGTCAGAATTTTTTTTCCAGGTGATAGGGTACTAGTTCTGGTTCCCACCGTGGAGAGTAAATTCCTTGCTAAATGGCATGGGCCATATGAGGTCTTGGAAAGAGTGGGAGAAGTAAATTATAAGGTAAGACAGCCAGGTAGGAGGAAACCTGAGCAAATTTACCATATAAACCTACTCAAGCCCTGGAAAGATAGAGAAGTCTTGTTAACCCTAGTACCCCCAGGTCCGTCAGAGAATCAAGAAACTGACCCAGAGGTTAGCATAGCTGAAACCCTGTCTGTTCATCAGAAACGAGAGGTTCAGAATTTAGTGAGAAGAAACAAAGAAATCTTCTCTATACGGCCAGGTAGAACTAGCGTAATTGAACATGACCTAGTCTCTGAACCGGGGGTTCGAGTTAACCTTAAACCGTACCGAATCCCAGAGGCCAAAAGAAAGGCTATAAGTTTAGAGGTTAAAAAAATGCTAAAACTAGGTGTAATTGAGGAATCCCAAAGTGGGTGGAACAGCCCTATAGTCTTAGTCCCAAAGCCAGATGATACAACAAGGTTTTGTAATGACTACCGGAAACTAAACGCGGTGTCAAAATTTGATACTTATCCTATGCCCAGGGTAGATGAACTTGTAGAGAGACTGGGCAAAGCCCGATATCTCACAACCCTAGACCTAACAAAAGGGTACTGGCAGGTTCCCCTCACAGAAAGGGCAAAAGAAAAGACAGCCTTCTCAACCCCAGATGGCCTCTTTCAGTATAAGGTGTTGCCTTTTGGCTTACATGGAGCTCCCGCCACATTCCAAAGAATGATGGATAAAATTTTAAAACCACATGCTCGGTATGCTGCCGCCTACCTGGATGATGTGGTAATCCATAGTGAAGATTGGCAATCCCACCTTCCAAAGGTCCAAGCTGTGCTTGACGCAGTCCGGTCTGCTGGACTAACTGCTAACCCCGCTAAATGCACTATTGGTCTGGAGGAGGCCAAGTATCTGGGATATTCTATTGGCAGAGGTTTACTCAAACCCCAAACACTCAAAGTGGAGGCGATACAAAATTGGCCAAGGCCAGTTACAAAAAAACAAGTAAGGACCTTTTTGGGGTTAATTGGGTACTATAGAAGGTTTATTCCCAATTTTGCAACTAAGGCAACCCCACTAACTGACCTCACAAAAGCAAGAGGACCGCTAATGGTAAAGTGGTCCCCCGAAACCGAACAGGCCTTTAGAAGCCTGAAAGAAGCTCTCTGTGCCCAACCAGTGTTGGTCACACCTGACTTCTCCAAAGAGTTCGTAGTCCAAACCGACGCATCTGAGGTAGGGCTGGGGGCGGTACTCTCCCAGGAGTCTCAAGGTGAGGAGCACCCCATCCTTTATTTAAGTAGGAAACTAAATCCCCAGGAGAAAAATTACTCCATAGTAGAGAAAGAGTGTCTCGCAATAAAGTGGGCTGTAGAGACGCTCAAATACTACCTGTTGGGGAGAAAATTCCGGTTGGTCACAGATCATGCACCCCTTACCTGGATGTGTCAAAACAGGGAAAAGAATGCTAGAGTGACCAGGTGGTTCCTAAGCCTACAACCCTTTAAATTTTCTGTGGAACACAGGTCAGGGCACAAACATGGCAATGCTGACGGGTTGTCAAGGATGCACTCCCTAATATCCATGGTCGCTCATCCCTCGAGGTCTGAGCTGGGGGGGAGGATATGTGACAGAAACCAGGGGATGGTAATAAATTCCGTATATAGGGCTCCCAGGATACTAGACAGTTTCTATCCTGTTTGGCCTGGGAGTGCAGCCTTATAATACATACACTCCATCCCACAGTTTGGCAAGCGCTGGAACTGAGGGATGAGAGATCCAGACCAGAGTTTGTCTGCTGCCTGATTTCTGTCACCTGTCATGCTAATTAGGAATCAGGTATGAAAGACTGATTTCCTGTTTGCTCTGGTCTCCCCACAAGAGCCAGGAGGCTGGAAGGCTGCTGAACTACAGAGGGGAGAAGCCTCTTCCCCAAACAGGTTCAATCTTTCTGTTCATTTGTGTAAGACTGCAAAAGTACCGTGTTTTGTTGTTGGAAGTGGAAAAGCCACTTCCAACCCTGAGTCAGGGATATCTAAGTTAAGTTATCGCTCAGGTGAGCAGCTTTTGTTTTGATCTGTTTTCTGTTGTATGCACTGTGGCAGTCTCAGTGCCTGGGACTGAATAAACCAGGCATAGCCTGTTTAAAGGAACAGTACGTGACGCCTCATCATTTAACCTACCCTAAAAGACCGTGTTCTAAACAGTCCCGGACAAACGACGGAGCCCCGGAGTAAGCCGTTTGTCACAATATATATATATATATATATATATATATATATATATATATATATATATATATATTTGGTTTGCTTTCTTTTACAAATGTATGTCATTTTCTTTCCAAGTCTGTTATTTTACAAATCTCAGCATTTTTCATGTATATACTGAACAAAGCATAAACTCCTCCACCTTTTATTATTGCTTTGTATTATTTAATTTTTTTCAGAAATCACTGTGCTAGACAAGCAGCATGTGTACTTTTTATTGTCCAAAGCAATTTCTATCACATTTAAACATAGACTTCTGTATTTTCTAATGCGGTCCTTTTTATTAGAAACATCCACTTACTTTGCACTTGTATTTTCCTGGACGGCAATGCCAATTGTGACTTGTCTAAAGCGCTCTCCAGGATTTCAGTTTGCGTAACCTTGTCTTAGTACTCCCTCTTATTAGCATTTAATGCACACAAGGCTGGCTGTGGTAGAATAAGATGTTGCAATTTGAGTTTAGGCCTCTAGTTAAAATGCAGGTCCAAAAATCAGATAATGCAGATGTGGCAACACCATATATACATTTGTGACCATATACTGTACAGTATGATCATAATAGGAACCGGGGTTATCCATAAAGATTATGGTGCTATTTTTAGCTCAGAGGAACCCTATTTCACAAGATACTTACCAGCATAGCAGGGGAGAGGAATAAACCTCAATGGTAGGTGCTACTAACCCCATAGACAGGCGCACATAGCACAGAGACATCCACAGTTAATCCTATAGATACCTGAGCCAGGAACACATAATCCCAGAGCAACACTGCAGCCGCGATGATTAAAGCCAATTAGGTGATCACAGAGGTTGGGGACAATCTGACCACAGCGATCGTGAGGTCCCTCGACGGGAACCAGCAGACCCACGTAATGCCAGAAAGACTCCCCTAGTGATGCACAAAGAGGTATAAAGCAGTTAATGGTCGGCGTACTCATGAAACTAACTTACCAGTAAAGGTACCAGCATTTTCATCCCCTCTAGATGAATCAATAAAATGGCACTTTAAATCACTCATGTCACGTGGGCCTATAGAATGCGGCCACATCACCCATCATGGCTTTTTATTGAACAATAAAAATAGAAAAGTATGGCACTCCACGGGTCTTAATAGGCCCACACTAGGACCTTTATCAAGACACGTATACCATTGGACTTCTACTTCCGGTTGAGTAATTAGTGGACGCACGCGAGCAAACATGTTGACCGCTCCAAGAGATGCGGCACTTTGTGTGGATTTACTTGTGGAGCTCGTTTTGCCCTCCGTCTCCACTTTTTGGGTTATTCTGATTTTGAGATCCCATTGCGGAGGGACTGGATCATCTCACACGGGCAGAGCTTGCAAGAGGAATCATTCCCAGCCAAATAAGGCTGGTTCAAAAAGAGCAGTTTGCAAGGTAGATACTTGTTTTTCCACACTTCCCATATGTAACCATGCTGTAAAATGGCTGCAGTCATCTCTCCTGCTGACAGTAAGGCCTGGTAAGTTATGGGCATGCCAGCAGTAATCATGGAGGTTTGCCCTCACACCCTGGTGAGGTGCCCTATGTATGGATGGGAGTGGTCACAGGTTCTGACTCCCTGGTTGGTGATGTCAGAGTTGTGTCAGCCCCAGAGGATACATAAGGCACAGCACTGATCAAAAGTTAGTTCAGAGATTGTTGCTAAGTAGTTGGAGGAGTTCAGAGTTGGTACACTACAGGACTAAAGAGACTGTGACCAGGGACCTGGCGCAGAGTAGATATCCCTACGGGGATAGGGAATCCCTACATTAGGAGGACAATACCTTTAAAAGGGAAGTACGGTGAACAATGGAGGGCTAATTACACCCATTGTGGAGGGCAGCTGGCCCACCGTACTAATAAAGATGACTCTGATAAAAGATACCCTCGTGTGTAAGTGTGGAGTAATTACACAGGGGGCTGCACCACAGAGGAGTTCCTCACCAGGACCATCCACAAGCGGACGCTGGGATCCTGATGAAGTGGAGGCGCTGCACTGGATATAGGTAGGACTCAAGCACACTACCTCAGCTGCCTGTCTGGGTTGGCAATCCCCAATACAACATCATGCGGGAGACTCAGGAGTCCTGTTGCCAACAGGTGCACCACCAGACATCACACTGTAATGGGGACTGGTTAGACCACAGGGGCCAATATGAGATTGGGTGGGTCAGGCCAGTCCAGAAAATCCGTTACACATATATGAAGGTTTGATAAGTATCACGAATCCTTGCATAGATCTTGTAAAGGGACTTCTTTACAGTAACTTGTTCCTTACTTCGGCATATATAGGAAGTATCTGGCACACGTCTCAAATGAACAGAGGGAACTCAGCTGCCAGTGAAGGGATGTCCTGAGAGGTCCCAGTAAATTCGCATGAAGATATAAGAAATCCAGGCACACAGGCTTCTCTTTAAGAGGTTTTAATCAGCTTTATCAAGGTGAGGGAGCTTCGGAACAGGACTAATCTAATGTACCAAATTTCTTTGAAGACCAGGTTGATGTCCTTCTCCACATCATGATTGTTTTGTGGAGCACATCATTTGTATTTGGGCTTGCTCTTACTTAAATCGATTATTGTATAATTCCCAATGTGTATCTTTTATGGATCTAGCACCATCTCTTTTGAATCAGAGGAAACGAAAAATGCTTTCAATGTGAGTTGTCTAAATATGCCCAACCATTTAAAATAACCATAAATAAATATTAAAAATGTGTAATTATTCAACTGTTGCCATTTAAAAGCACAGGAAAAAAGCTATTGAAAAAAGCTGTGCCTTACCAGCCTCTTTGGTAGGGTATGGGGGTGTGGTTAGTTTGAGGCATATATTAACCCCTAAGTAGCCCTTAGTAATCAGCTACTGTAGTCATTGATTGCCTATGGCTAGCTGACCACTTGGGCTACTACAGGGGCAATATTCTACAATGTAGAAAATCATTGAAATACCTGTAACTCTTATTTACTATTATAACTATCCACTTTCTAATAAGCCATAGCAAAACTCCAAGGTTAGATCTAACTTATTTAACAAAATGTTACTCAGCTGCGTTAATATTAACAGGGTTTAGTGGATAGGATTTGCTTTTAGTAACAGCTAAAGCTTAGTATATAAAGACCATATAATTGTCACTACTATATAATTCTCTGCCCAATCAACTACCGTACTCCATCAACTGTTCCACTTTTTCCTCTTTATAGACTGACATGAAAGTATATAACTATGTTAGTCTTCATACACATGGCCCTCCATTGTTGGCTGGTAAAATGTTCTTCTGTTATCGGGTTACAATATTCTATTATTCTATTGCCGTTTGCATTTCAGATTCAAGACGTTTATTGTTTCTGTGCTTAGAAAAGCAGAAATGCAAACACACACTTAGCTTTTCCTAGGGAGGGCGAATGCAATTGTTCATTGTCCCTTTACTTCACCTGCAGGCTAGTTCTGTCTGCAAGAGGCACATCTAGGTCAGCACAACTGCTGCTTCATGCTGGAGGAAAAATTATACTCCTCTGCAATACTGCTCCGTGTGTATATCATTCTTCTGTTAGATAAGTAGATTCCACTAAGACAAAAAGCTTAGGCACTGGATTTGTCTGGTTACCTGTTCTATGTGGTCTGAGCAACCACAGTGCTGCCCTTTAGCAAAGAGTTCTTGCAATACCAATGAGTAATACAGTATAATGCAGACATTTCACTTCATCACAAATACTATATCCTGGGGAGATAACAGCTCTGTTTACTGAATAAAGCAAACCAGTGCAGCATGGAGTGTGCTCCTGGATGTTTTTGAAGAATCTATAAATATTGGTATTCAATACAGTATGTTTTAGGAATATAAACTCTGCAAATATAGCTGTACACTAACATGTATGTTTTGTTAATGGTACATGTGGTCATACTGGGCAACTAGTTTTCAGACTAATGCATATGAAACAGACAGGTGCAGTGGGACGTATCTCTCACTGTCTAGCATGCCAGTTGTCGGTGTCCCCCTGCTGTTGACACCTTTTACAGGTGCTGGAGGTAGCCAAGTACTCTTGGAAGTTCCTTATCATATTCTCATGTGTTCTAGGAATTATTACACGTGGGACCAAATGTTTAGCTTTTGAGTGGCTGCCTTGGGTGCTTTTGGTCTGGATCAGATATTAATAGACTGCACTGCAACAGGTGGTACCTAACTGGTTAAATTATCTAATGGTTTAAACTAGATTTAGTTAAAGGGGTTACATTAGAAGTAGCGAAAGTTTAGTATATAATGGGTTGCAGATGCATGTAATATAGCTATGAAGATTCAGAAGAAGAGCCTTTGAGCATATATCCACTACCATGCTCAAGCAGGAATGACTTACTGTGGCATCACACTTGCACACAGGCAACATGCTACTTGTTGGTGCTACTTCAATACAGGAAGCAACGGAAGCCGTTACTTTTTTTATGCTGTCATGATATGTTTTACAATGAGTTGTACAAACTTCTGTAAGGGGAGAGAGGGAAGGAGAGAGGGGTCTGGTGGCGAGTATATACCTCCAAGGGATATCTATTTCAGACATTAAAATATCATGCTTCTTCTGCAGAATTCCTGAACCTCTGCAGCAGATCGCTCATCATTTTCGAGGCTGAACTCATACCCCACCTGGATCATTTCATTGTAAAATTTAGGAATATAATAAAGATTTAAAAGTGGAGATGCAACTGGCAACTTGGTCATAGAAAAATTGGCACTGTTGGGTGAATTTGTAATGTTCAATTGTAACCCCCCTGTACAAGGCACATGTACACGTTTATCACCACAGACAGACAGGGACACATTGGAAGGAAAGTTGGACCTGATTTTTGACAGCTTAAACCAAATGGCAACAGAAATCATGGGTCTATTCTAGGACCACAGTAGCAGGAGAGAGCAAGACATCTTGAGGAACAATCCCATCCACTGTCTCTCCCTGCCATACTCAAATGATACCACCTAGTACCAAGACAGGGAGGAAATTGTGGCAACGAGCCCCCGTGATACAGGGACAGACCTGCAGGAAAGTATCATCCAAGAGTAGTTACTGTATCTGTGCCTACTTTTCAAATCACCTCCGAATTGATATTTCCAGTTAATCTTCCAACACCATGTGACTTTTGAGAAATATTCTCAGTGGTCCAAATAAGTCAACTTTTATGGCTGCAGGGGTAAAATTACAATTTCCAACAATTTGAGGAGAGCCATTTTAGCAAAACCGAAGAAGCAGTTTAAACTCACTGATGCACAATTCAAGACAATGAAAGACACAATTAATGTACTTTTATGGCATCGCAGGACTGTGGACTGGTGTAATTCGAGTGAAGAGATGATTAATTGAATAAATACAGCCTAACAGGGTGCCTTCCATGTTTAAGTAGCTTTACAGTAAACCTTGGGTAGAAAGCGGGAGTCTAGCACATAGCATGTTAATTCAGAGCAGACTCTGCTAATTAACCTTCTCAGCTGGCTCCTCCTTTACAAAGCCTGTACAGATGACCTGGACTGCTGAAGGGATCAATGGGGAGCTGTGTGTCTCTATTACCTGACACACATTGCTGTGGAGAGAAGCCTGCACACGGACTTCCAGATCCCAACCCCAGCCGAAGGTAACGGACATCCACTCTGTGATATATATTTGTTGTTGGTAAGGGGCTTACCCCCAAACACGTAGACAGGGTCTATGTTGTTTAGTAGCTCCCTATTGGAGCTACTATATGTTGTTTTGTTTCCCTGTATCCCTGCTTTGGCTGGTGAAAGCTATTTATGTTCAGCAAGTTGTGGTGAATAAAAGCCTGTTTTATTTTCTCTTAAAAAGTCTCCTGTTCTAAAATAACCTCTGCACACATCTCCTACATACAGTTTTAAAAAAAAGTTTTTAACTGAATAAATACAGTTTTAAAATAGTTTTTAATTCAGTCATCTTTTTTTGTCATTGTTAAATTCCGTTTTTTATCCTTGTTTTGCAGGTTTGGAAGGCTGATGAACATCAACAACATGTTTGGGTAGGAAACACATCCAGCGATACTGTAAGGTAAGGTAATTAATGCATCTATTTCTTCTCTAAATTACAAACTCAATATTATTTTAGATTTGAACATGTAAGAGAGACAGCAAGAAGAAGATTTCGGTTGAAGACGATTGTATTATTTCAAAAAGTATTTGCATTATTTTAGTAATTGTTTAATCCTTGTTTCCATGCTTTTTTTTACAGATTCTCATCAAGCTTATGAACATCAAAAGCGATAATGAAGGTAATGTCTGTGTTCCATTCAATTGTCAATATCTGTACTTTGCGTGCTCAGAAATCCAATGACATGCATATGTGTTTCAACCAGGTTCCATAGATACACGCTTGCGCTGAAATTTAAGACACACATAGGTGTTCTATAGTACAAGCATACCGAGAATCTTCTTCTCAATTATTATTAAATAGCATTCTGACAATAATTTTACAGGATAAACTGTAAAAGAGACAGCCCAAAGAAGATGTTGGTTGAAGAAGATTGTATATTTGGAAGAAGATTGAAGAAAATGTTCCACAAAGTCCTACTGTAGTTATTTGACTCAAAACTGTCATTTAATGTAAACTAATAAAAAAAAATGTCAAACTTTAAAAATACTTTTTTGTCATCTGATGGTTTTAAGGGATTAAGTGATGTGTTACATTTTAATAAATGAGATATATCATATGAAATTAATGAGAATAAGGCATGGGTTACATTGCATTTAGATTAAAAACACAATAGCACATTAGAGCTGCTCAGCAGTACTAAAACTGATGCTAACGTTCCATATTTTGCGGTCGTGGCGTATTTGTGGCTCAGTCGCGATCATCCTGCAAAATGTTATTGCCGTTGGTTTAGTCTTAATGTCTTGCGGTCATAAATATTAATAGATATGCATGTGTGTTCTAAGCTTTAGCTAATAAATACTTCCATTTTTTTGAATATGTGACACTTGTCAACCATTGTTGTACTGTACAGTAAATATGGGTCATAAATGTTTGTTAAAATTGTTAATAGAAACTTATATTTCCATGACAAATACCCAGAGCATGAGCCCTACTCATGGCTATAATGCCTAACTGTACAGTACATCATCTGTTGCGGTGGTCATTGAGCATGACAGTCCCCAAACCTTATCTTTCCAGTTTACAAGAAAGTCTAACACTGACGTCATGGTACTGTATCGAGCTACAGGATATGTTAGGATTGGGTCATCATGTGCAATGTAATTTATGTTGTTTGTGTAGCCAGGACAGGTTATTGGCTAACAGTCTGCCTTCACTGGCAGTAAGCCCTTGTAAGAACAGGCCTGCCCATAATTATCATGGGTTTTCCCCACTGAGTGACAAGGGGAGGTGGAACCAGGCCTGGATTCACCCAATCCTGGGTAAGACCTGGTGCCCTCCTCCTGGCTGTACTTAAGGGGAGTGCCGTCCAAATGTAGTCAGTGCCTCTCCACCTCGGGGGAGAGTGAGTGTTTACCTTTCCTCTGCTTCTGCTAGAGGGGTAGGGAAGAGCTAGGACTGCTGTGGGGGCCCATGACCCATAGTGCAGGTCCAGGGACTATCCTACAGCTGGATATAACACCAGAGACTGCATAGGGCAGAGGCCTGCTGTGACTGCATTGAGCTGAACAGAATAAACCGTTCCTGTTTCACATACCTCCTGCCTAGTGTGTGATCTTACTGGGGAAGGAGAGGGATTGTTTCTAGCGTAGGAGATCGCCTCCATACATCTGGAGCCTGTGGCAGATGGAGGCGCTGCCCTGCTAGACAACCATGTGGGGTATGTACCCCAGAAACCTGTCCTGTGTCCCCACAAACATTGGTGGACGACTCAGCCCTCCTGCTTACCAATGGGTAGCATGCACCACACACGCTGTGATGGCAGAATCTCCCAAAAGCGTTGGGGGAAACACTGTTAAATTTGCATAGCATACAAGTACCCTTAAAGACTCATGTACATGCTTCAAAAAATGTGAAAGTGTTAAGATGTAATCATCATTTTGTATTTGATAGTTAGATTGAGGAGACGTAGCAGTATGTACAGTATCATGAGCACAGTGTGTGCTCATAACTTTGATTCAGTGGGCATTTTGTGTTGAAAAATAGTAACCTCGCATAATTCATACTACACACCTGCCTCCGGGTCCAATGTCCTTGTTCCTCTCTAGGCCCAAAAATCCCATGGTGAAGAGGATGGTGCTGAGCCCTCTTCTCTATCTGGCTTAGCTGCAATGCTCTGGGGGACCTCGGTCTGTGTCACGTGCATGGTGGTGAGACTCTTCCATCCTTTACTTCACCTTCCACTTGATGTCAGTTCAGCGGTTCTTAGTGGTGTGCCTTGTCTCTCCCAGGCTCAAAACTTTTGTCAGATCTGTGTTTTCTTTGAGTTTTTGAAGTGAAACTCCTTTGCGGCACCTACCAAAATTTCCCTTGCAGTAAATCGCCTTCATGGTGACGGAAGTACAGTCACGGAAGTGACATCACTGCTGGCAGAAGAGACCGCCGGCGACGTCAGTGTTGGCAGCTCAGCGCAGGAGCCGTTATCCCCATCACCCACGTGTCTGCGCAGAAGCCGCTGGCTCAGCACGCCTGCGTAGTAGCTACCGGCTCGGCATGCCTGCGCAGTAGGCGCAGTAGCCACCAGCTCGGCCCGCACATGCACAGAAGCAACACACACACAGACACACACAGACACACACAAGGAATTCACAGTTACTGTACTATAAATATAGAATTACAAATAGCTAAAACAAGGGTGTGCGCCATGCACGCGTGTTCTAAGTCAAACTTCTTTCCGTTTTGGCACTGAAATTGTGTTTTGATTTTTAATTAAAAACATCACCATCACAAATACAATTTCTGTGACAAAACAGTGACAAGAGACAAAGACGTTTCACTTAAAATGTGTGTGCTCGTCACGCACACAGGTATTTTTTTTCCACACTGTGGAGAGAATAGCACAAATCATCATATTATGTTACTATAATGTAGGTTTACATTCCAAAATGTGGGCCTAAGAAATATTCAATACTAGCTGAGAGACCCGGCGTTGCCCGGGATGTAAATGCATAATAGGTAGTATTATTTATAAATCGTGGAACAATAGGTGACTGTTTGTTGTAAAGGTTGGATAATAATATTGAAAAGAAAGATGGAAGAAAATGTAATACGATGTTGTATAAAAATGGTTTATTGTAACCACACCACAGTACAATGTATATTTTGGTGGCATAAGTGATGTAAAAATCTGAGTCGTGTGTCCTGCTAGGGTGTGAGGCGGCGGGTGGCGCGTGGGTTGTGAGTGCTGTGTGCGAGTGGGGTCCTGCTAGGGTGTGAGGCGGCGGGTGGTGCGTGGGTTGTGAGTGCTGTCTGTGAGTGGGGGTCCTGCAAGGGTGTGAGGCGGCGGCTGGCGTGTGGGTTGTGAGTGCTGTCTGTGAGTGGGGGTCCTGCTAGGGTGTGAGGTGGTGGGTCAGTGATGTCGGTGCGTAGGGGCGGGAGGCAGCAGGTGTGTGTGGCGGCAGGTATGTGTCGAGTGTGGCGGGTGTCTGTTGAGTGCGTGCAGCGGCTGTGAGGCGGTGGGTGAAAGGCAGAGGCGGCCGGAGTAAGGGCGGGTGAAAGGCAGAAGCGGGGGTGTGGAGGCGTTAAGGCGGGCATGAAGGCGAAGGGTGGCGGGAAGGGGAGGAGGGGGTGGAGGAGGGGGGCAAGGGGTGGAGGAGAGGGGCAAGGGGTGTAGGAGGGGGGCAAGGGGTGGAGGAGGGGGGCAAGGGGTGGAGGAGGAGGGGGGCATGGGGTGGAGGAGGAGGGGGGCAAGGGGTGGAGGAGGAGGGGGGCAAGGGGTGGTGGAGGAGGGGGGCAAGGGGTGGTGGAGGAGGGGGGCAAGGGGTGGAGGAGGGGGGAAGGGTTAGAGGAGGGTGGGAAGGGGGGGGGAGGCGGTGGGAAGGGGGGGGAGGCGGTGGGAAGGGGGGGTGGAGGGGAGGTGAAGGGGGGGTGGAGGGGAGGTGAAGGGGGGGTGGAGGGGAGGTGAAGGTGGGGGGTGGAGGGGAGGTGAAGGGGGGGAGTGGAAGGTAGGTGAAGGGGGGGTGGAAGGGAGGTGAAGGGGGGGGTGGAAGGGAGGTGAAGGGGGGGTGGAAGTGAGGTGAAGGGGGGGTGGAGGGGAGGTGGTGAAGGGGGGGTGGAGGGGAGGTGAAGGGGGGTGGAGGGGGGGAGGTAAATGGGGATGGAAGGGAGAAGTGGAGTGAGGGGAGGTGAAAGGGGGTGAGGGGAGGTGATGGGGGGTGAGGGGTGGGTGAGGGGAGGTGAAGGCCGCTCACTCACCCGTCCGGCAGGTCCCACGTGGATCTGAGGCGGGAGGCAGCGTGTTGTGGCCGCTCTCCCGCTGTGTCCCGGGCGCTCGCTCGCTCCCCCGCTGACTGTAGCGGCGCCGGGGGGTGGGGGGGGTATCGGGGAGACACTGACACTGGAGGGGAGGGGGGGGGGTGGAGGGGAGGTGAAGGGGGGGTGGAGGGGAGGTGAAGGCCACTCACCCATCCGGCAGGTCCCACGTGGATCTGAGGCGGGAGGCAGCGTGTTGTGGCCGCTCCCCCGCTGTGTCCCGGGCGCCGCCATCTTGGGCACTCGGCGCCGCGAGACAGCCTGCCTGGCCACTGGCTGTTCCCCCGCCGGGGAGGGGTGAGTTGTAGCGCCGGGGAGGGGGGGGCATGTATATGTGTGGGGGGGGGAGAGGTGGGAGATATAGAGGGGGGGTCTCGCACGGCCGCTGACACTGGGTGGGTGGGGGGGGGGGCGCTGAAGGGGTAATAATAGTGTGTGTGTCCCGCTGACTGTAGCGGCGCCGGGGGAGGGGGGGGGTCGGGGTGAAAGCGCGGGAGACACGGGGAGAGGAGGAGGTGCGCGCGGGTGCTGCTAACACTGTGAGCCCCGCTAATGTATGTAACAGTGTGTGTGTGTGTGTGTCACTGTGTGTGTGTGTGTCACTGTGTGTGTCCCTGTGTCCGTGTGTGTGTCCCTGTGTCCCTGTGTCCGTGTGTCCGTGTGTGTGTGTGTGTGTCCCTGTGTCCGTGTGTGTGTCCCTGAGTCCGTGTGTCCCCCTGTGTGTGTGTGTGTGTCCCCCTGTGTGTGTGTGTGTCCCTGTGTGTGTGTGTGTCCCTGTGTGTGTGTGTCCCCCTGTGTGTGTGTGTCCCTGTGTGTGTGTCTGTGTGTGTGTGTGTGTGTCTGTGTGTGTGTCCCTGTGTTCCCTGTGAGTGTGTGTGTCCCTGTGTGTCCTTTGGCCCGTCACTCCGCCTCAGGCCAATGAGAGATGTGCGGGGGCGGGCGGGCCAAGGGACCAATGAGATTTCCCCTAGGGACACCGGACATCCAGGCAGGCAAACATACAGTGCTTTCACTAATATAGTATAAGATGTATTGTACATACATTTGTGACATCATTGAGCAATGTCAGGACATGATACACAGATAAGCTTTAGCTATTTGTTGATGATGTTGTAGAATACAATATGAGTAAGTCACATCAGTACCGTTTGTCAGCAGAATTATACAGTCAGAAGCTTCACAAACCAATATATGCAGGTAAATGCAAGTGTGTCCATTGATGCAAATGGTAAAATTTAGAATTTCTCATCTGAGGCATCATCTTAACAGTACACTTGTGTTGTGGTTATTACCTGATAGCCACCGCAACAGACTGTCGTAATGTGAGTTGACATGCTCCACGAGGACCTCATTCTCCTCCTGGGTGAAGTGCAGGGGTGGACGCAACATGTAAAGACTGGAGCTCAGAGCTTCCTGAATTTGGCTGGTCATTGTTTAAGTACCATCTACATTCTGTTACCAATATGTAGGACCATATCAACTTAGTGGCCCTATACCAGTGGTTCCCAAACTTTTTCGGTTCAAGGAACCCCAAAGCAATCAGAATTTTTTCAAGGCTCCCCAAGGCGATCAGGATTTTTCCGCGGCGCCCAAAGTAAAAACAAAGGTGTATATACATACCTAACAGTTGCAGTGCGCAGTTGGTGTCTCCCTCAGACACTAACTCACTCTCAATCTCTCTCTCTCTGACCTCACTCTCTCTCTCTCTCTCTCTCTCTCTCTCTCTCTCTCTCAGACCTCACTCTCTCTCCCTCTCAGACCTCTTTCTCTCTCAGACCTCACTCTCTCTCCCTCTCAGACCTCTCTCTCTCTCTCTCTCTCTCAGACCTCTCTCTCTCTGACCTCACTCTCTCTCTCTCTCTCAGACCTCACCCTCTCTGACCTCACTCTCTCTGACCTCACTCTCTCTGTCAGACACAGACAGATGGACACTCTCTCTCACAGACAGACGGACACTCTCTCTCACAGACACCCCCCCGCCCCCTGCAGCCCGTTTTTCACAACCCCCTGCAGCCCGTTTTTCACACCCACCCACCCCCTGCAGCCCGTTTTTCACACCCACCAACTGCAGCCCGTTTTTCAAATTTCAAACCTGCCGCTCTCGGGGAAGTCTCTCCTCTTCCACACGCATCAACAAGCATGCGGAGGGTCAGGCGCTGCCAGGAAGACCCGGCGCCGGCTTCAGAGTTTTCTTTTCTTTTTAAATTAACTAGCAGCCCTTGTTTCCCGCTGCTGGCGGCCCTGATCGCGGCGCCCCTCTAGCCAAGCCGCGGCGCACCAGGGCGCCGCGGTGCACACTTTGGGAAACACTGCCCTATACCATAAGACAAAGTGGATAACAAAATGCCTTAGTGTATTACCACTTACAGTGTATGTGCTGTAATGTGAATGAGCCGTATGGAATCTTACAGTTCTGTAAGGTATCTTATAGCCTAGCACCAGTTAATAAAATAGCCCATATTGATTTCCATTTTCGTTTCCTTTTGCCACTTCCCATAATTATTTATGTTCTTGTTGAAAGCTGCGCCAGTGGATACAAACAGCAAAGAAATAATTAATTAAGAACCACTTTAGAAATAATAAATAGCCGTGTTAGAAGGTTACACCAACAAATGGTGCATTTTAAAGCTGAGTAAAGGGACTCCTTCTATGATATATAAATTACACTAACCTAGAAAATAAAGATTTTCCTGCTTTAGAACATGTGCATGCTTACTGGGTTACAGTACTAATGTTATTTGCCCAATTAAATCTTGGGAAATCTTTTCCCTCTAGAATTTGTTATGCTGATTTAATGAACACTTGACATTAATAAGACTTGCTGTGTGCATCCATTACTGGATTATTATTTGATAATCATATTTGCCAACTTTATCAGTTGTAAGAAATGGAAATGAGACGAGAGTCATATCTTAAATTATGGCACAAGTTGCTTCTGTGACCTTAATTCCTCCTTTTACAAAAGCAAAATAAAGGACAAGATTCAAAGAATTCTTTATCATGTTCTGTTTTAGAGAAGTAACTTAATTAAACATAGTCGCCTCCAAAGCACCAATACACTGAATACTGTAATTTAGAATCCCAGTTATTTTTTTTTATAGATAAACAAATCTATGGTGATTAACAATCAGAACGTCTCAGTTTATTACATATTTTGTCATGCTGCTGACTCAATGCCAAACCTCTGTTCCATCTGAAAACAAGATACTATGACCCAGATACATCAAGCTGCGGTAACTTAAAAAATTGGTATTAGCCCGTGGTTTCCTTGGAGCGGCAGTGCCTTTGATCTACCCACCTCTTCAATTGCGATTTTTGATCGATCGGATGCCCTTGGGGATCACGGAGGCTTCTCTGGAGCAGCTGATTTTGACACAAGAAATATCAGCTGGAGGAACAGGACGGTGCACAATCGTGAGTAGCGTTACTCCAAACCGGTCGCAGTCTTGACACAGAGGCTATGAACTGAGGCAGACATTCTGGGGAGGTTTCTCTAAGATAGAGGATGAGACGCACACTGAAACAGTAGTAATAGAGGTGGGGTACTTAGCTGCCGGTGCGCTGGTCCTGGGGAGCTCCTGAAGTCCCAAAGTGTTCCAGTACAAAGAAGAAGCAGGCACACCGTCTTACTCACAAGGAGGTTTAATATGCCATAGAGACCAACGTTTCGGCAGTCTAATACTGCCTTTCTCACGGTTAAGGCTACCAAACACTAGAAAACAGTCAAAATATATACCACCCCCCTGATACTCACTCCTCCCTGTGCAGACGCATAACCACGACGCTGACGCCCACGTGATGACGTCAGGGCGCCCGCGTGGCGCCCCGTGGTGACGTCAGACGTCCAGGTCTGAATCCCTGGCAGTACAGCATAGAGCTGCCTTGAAAGACCACAGCCACAGCTCCACCTCTCTCCCAAGATGGCCACACCCCCACGATGACGTCAGCATGGCATAGCAAGATGACATCAGCGTCAAGGGGGGGGGGGGGCGTGTGTCAACCAAGACATAACTCACGGGGCTGGATTTAGATGTAATCCGTCGCCACGGGATCATTGCCTGGGCAGGGAGGAGTAAGACACTCACCAAATCACCCTGAAAGTTTAAACAAACCACAACCAATCATTAATAAAGCATATGTGCAGAAACTAATACACCAATATGCCTGTGTACATTAAAAACACTGGGGCTGTATACTGCAGATGATATAAATATAAATATAATCCTGCAAAGTTACAGTAAAACACCACATGTAAGTAAGCAGTACATCAATATTTTGAATATACTAGTGTGTATACCCGGGTCAGAAAAGGGTACAAACAAATTGGGAACGGGGGGGGGGGGGGAGGAAAGGGGGAGAGAGATGGGGGGAAAAAACATACAAAGAACAAAATAATCTTCCCAACAGGTAGGTGCAGAATCCATGGAAGATGCAATATCGAAAATGCCTGTAGAGAGACAAAAATTACCTTCTATTAAGGAAGCATTTTAAATTCTGTTGCTCATTAAGTCCCATGCCATTGCTGGTATTTATAGCATGTATCCAGAATGCTTCACGTCTCAGTAAGAAAGTCTCCCTATCCGGAGTGCCTTGTCTAGGTGCTACTGACTCAATACCCATGATACGTAAAGATGCTGCATTATGGTTGTGTTCCTTCACAGTGTTGCACAAGAATAGAGGGATCCGTACCTTTTCTGATTACACTTTTATGTTCAATGAACCTTGTTTTTAACATTCTTATGGTCTTACCCACATAAAGAGGACCGCATGGACACTTTATTATGTACACTACGTATTCAGATCTGCACGTAATTCTATTTTTGATTTTTATGATCCTCACACTGTGGGGGTGATTGAATTGACTACCGGTAGTCAGGTTGTTACAGACCGAGCAGCTCATACATCTAAAGTTGCCCGGCCTGCCACCTTCCAGAAAATGTGTAGTTCTATATTTATCCTCATTATCTGCATGAGAAGGAAGGAAGGAAATTGAGCTGTTTGCTCACGGCAGCACGTTATCTGAATATTACAGGCAGAAATTACTACCTCGTGGATTCCGCATCAACAACAGACCCACAATTGGCGCAGAAAAGCCTGCATTTTGTGAGAGGTGGTGCCAGGTCCTTAATAGGTCCTCTTTGGACTTGATGATCTTGGTTATTGAGGAGGTGGGGGAACAACTTAGCCACACAAGGAAGGACATACACAAAGTGGAAATTCTCATTGAACAGTCTAGCGCTGGTACGGATGTTGTACAATCATTGGACAGTCTCAAGACGAAGCTGGAAAAAATTAAAAGTGATCTTATTCACTTTAAGAAGTTAAAATTCAAAAAAGTTGTTAATGACTACAAAGACGGAAGAGTATACCTGTGGCTGATGCAAGACCCCAGACAACGCAAGAACCAAAGAGGGAGAGCACCCCAGAGAGTCCAAGAGGCCCAAACCAGTGACTCTGAAGCCCATTCCTCAACAGAACGTCAGAGAGGCCAAAATCTGGCCCCTTTTTTAGGCCAATACAAGGACAAAGAGAAAGGAAAAGGAAAATTAGACGCGGGGGCCAGGGGAAAGGGAAAATCCCCCTATCCCCTACGCTCAGCGGAGCAGCAATGAGTATGGACAACTTGGTTGTTAATCTGTCTGATTACACTCTTAATCAATGTGAGATGTCTGTCTTAGCTAGGGGGCCATCATATGTACCCAGTACATTGTTTAATGATTTTGATTTGGAGGTTGACCTATTTAAATTCGAACGTGTATTAAACCTTAAATCGTTTTTCTCTAACAGGTCTACAGAATCGGTGCATTCCAATAACCAACCAGGGACAGGTAATCCTCCCATGGAACAACAAGGGACAGTTAATTCAGCCACTGACCAGCAAGGGACAGATAATTCGGCTTCTTATCAAGGTACCAAAATTTGCAAGCTCAAATCCACTTTTGTCCCGCCATTTAAAAATGAATCAGTCAGCACATATATTCGACTGATTAAGGCGGACATTGCAAGGTACAAAAAAAAACAAACATAGGGTTACATACAATATGTCTGTTCAGGAAAAGGAAGCATTAAACACTTTGAATAATAATAAAGATATTATTATTAAGCATGCAGACAAGGGGGGTGCCCTAGTAGTGCAGAATTACTCAGATTATAAGGCTGAAGCCATCAGACAACTGAGTGATATTAACTGCTACATCAAATTAGATAGGGACCGCACCTTCAATTATGCGAGATAAATTAAGGAAATCATCCAAATGGGGGTTAGCAATCGGTGGATAACAGAGCCCGAATCTGAGTTTCTTACTATGTTACATCCTAAATGGCCTATTTTCTATACCTTGCCCAAAATACATAAGAATTTGAACAATCCTCCTGGGCGGCCTATCATAGTTGTTATTAATTCATTAAACCAACCCCTTGCGAAATTAGTAGACACATTCTTACAACCTATAGCACAGACAGCCAAGTCTTACATTAAAGATACGTTTGATTTCCTTGACAAATTAAAAAAACATACCTGGTGATGGGACTAATCATATTCTGGTTAGTTTAGATGTGTCTAGCCTTTACACAATAATCCCCCATGTTGAAGGTCTTGAGATAATTATGGCCGCCCTTATTTGCCATTATAGAGATACTGTTCTTACTGAATACATTATGCTCATCTTACAATTCATTCTTTAAAAAAATTATTTCAGATTTGAGAATTAATTCTTCCTGCAGATTAAGGGGACAGCAATGGGCAGTAATATGGCCCCTGCTTACGCCAACATTTACATTTTGAAGAGCAATACATCTACACTGGCGACACACTTTATTCGAGCTCGGCTAGTCCCACGAATTCGGGTATACCCGGGTGTATTGAGGTTTGTGATTGTTTTCTGCCCGAGTGCATTGGGTTATTTTCCAGGCAGGGATTGAAGCATTTTATTCCCGCTGGCTGCAATACTGCACAGTATATATATATATATATACTGCATTACAATTCATGAATTTATGCCATCTGGTAGACACGCGAAGCATTGCAGCCTATTAAATCCTAATCATTATAATTTAACAGATCAGCCGCCCGTCAGCCAGGCATGAACCCAGGCTGGGAAGGCAAACGCAACGGGGCTTGTCAGAGGTGAGGAGCGGCGCATTCCAGGTATCTGCCAGGTACTGCACCGACACACTTTATTCGAGCAAATATCCAGTATGTACCTGGCAGATACCTGGAATGCGCCGCTCCTCACCTCTGACAAGCCCCGTTGTGTTTGCCTTCCCAGCCTGGGTTCATGCCTGGCTGACGGGCGGCTGATCTGTTAAATGATAATGATTAGGATTTAATTGGCTGCAATGCTTCGCGTGTCTACCAGATGGCATAAATTCATGAATTGTAATGCAGTATATATATATACTGTGCATTATTGCAGCCAGCGGGAATAAAATGCTTCAATCCCTGCCTGGAAAATACCTCAATGCACTCGGGCAGAAAACAGTCACAAACCTCAATACACCCGGGTATACCCGAATTCGTGGGAAAATACCTCAATGCACTCGGGCAGAAAACAGTCACAAACCTCAATACACCCGGTATACCCGAATTCGTGGGAACTAGCCGAGCTCGAATAAAGTGTGTCGCCAGTGTACATACTGGGTATTTGCTCGAATAAAGTGTGTCGGTGCAGTACAAATCAAATTTTTTTTGTACATATTAAAAGCTATTATAAATATATAGATGATCTGTTCTTCATATGGACCTGTACGGAGGATCAGTTGTTATCTTTTTTTGAGTATCTTAATGGTCTCCATTCACCGGTATGCCTCACCAACACATGGAGTACACAGCAACTCTCTTTTTTAGATGTCTTCATTACACAGACAATGGGGAGTTACATACAGATCTTTTTAGAAAGGATACAGACATAAATGCTATTTTGAGGGCAGATAGCCATCATCCTCCTTCTCTTATTGATGCATTACCTTTTTCACAGAAAGTCCGAGTCTGCAAAATCACGAGCAGGAAGGATAATATTGAACAAGCTATTGGAGAACTACGTAATAGATTCCTAGCTAGGAGATATCATCCTGCAGTGTTAGACCGGGCACTGGACAAAGAGGTAAGTGCTACCAAAAATAAGAAGGAGGACAGGCTTGTATTCACCAACACATATAGTCAAGCCGGCGGTTTTATTAAATCTACCATTCTCAAACACTGGCATATTCTGCAAAATGAAGACATTATCTGAGAGTTGCTGTGTACCACCAATGGTTGCATTCAAAAGAGGGAGGAATCTGGAGTATAGCCTGATTCATGCAGATAATGAGGATAACTATAGAACTCCACATTTTCTGGAAGGTGGCAGGCCGGGCAACTTTAGATATATGAGCTGCTCGGTCTGTAACAGCCTGACTACCGGTAGTCAATTCAATCACCCCCACAGTGGGAGGATCATAAAAATAAAAAATAGAATTACGTGCAGATCTGAATATGTAGTGTACATAATAAAGTGTCCATGCGGTCTTCGTTATGTGGGTAAGACCATAAGAATGTTAAAAACAAGGTTCATTGAACATAAAAGTGTAATCAGAAAAGGTACGGACCCCTCTATTCTTGTGCAACACTGCGTGGAACACAACCATAATGCAGCATCTTTACGTATCAGTAGCACCTAGACAAGGCACTCCGGATAGGGAGACTTTCTTACTGAGACGTGAAGCATTCTGGATACATGCTCTAAATACCAGCAACGGCATGGGACTTAATGAGCAACAGAACTTAAAATGCTTCCTTAATAGAAGGTAAGTTTTGTTTCACTACAGGTATTTTCGATCTTGCATCTTCCATGGATTCTGCACCTACTGTTGGGAAGATTATTTTGTTCTTTGTATGTTTTTTTCCCCCATCTCTCTCCCCCTTTCCTCCCCCCCCCAACCCTCCCCTTCCCCATTTGTTTGTACCCTTTTCTGACCCGGGTATACACACTAGTATATTTAAAATACTGATGTACTGCTTACTTATATGTGGTGTTTTACTGTAACTTTGCAGGATTATATTTATATTTATATCATCTGCAGTATACAGCCCCAATGTTTTTAATGTACACAGGCATATTGGTGTATTAGTTTCTGCACATATGCTTTATTAATGTTTGGTTGTGGTTTGTTTACACTTTCAGGGTGATTTGGTGAGTGTCTTACTCCTCCCTGCCAAGGCAATGATCCCGTGGCGACGGATTACATCTAAATCCAGGCCCGTGAGTTATGTCTTGGTTGACACACGCTCCCCCCCCCCCTTGACGCTGATGTCATCTTGCTATGCCGTGCTGACGTCATCGTGGGGGTGTGGCCATCTTGGGAGAGAGGTGGAGCTGTGGCTGTGGTCTTTCAAGGCAGCTCTACGCTGTACTGCCAGGGTTTCAGACCTGGACGTCTGACGTCACCACGGGGCGCCACGCGGGCACCCTGACGTCATCACGTGGGCGTCAGCGTCGTGGTTATGCATCTGCACAGGGAGGGGTGAGTATCACGGGGGTGTTATATATTTTGAGGCTTCTCTAAACCCATACAGGTACCTTTCTACAGATGCAGTGGCCGTTATTCGAGCAAATCACGAATCCGTTTTCGTGTGTTATGCTGTATTCCATTCGGTATTCACGCCGTATTCCTACGTTCACGCCGACTACATGCCGCTGTTGATCTGTTTAAATTTAATGTTTCGGATTTCTTTGGGTGCAATTCTTCTTGTATCCGCCAGGTGGCAGATATTAATGAATTGTAAAATTAATTTCTGCTGCAGAGAGAGCGGCTCCGAGAGAGCCGCCTCTCACGGCGGAAATGTTGCCCGAAAATTATTTTAATATAACTTTCTTTCATAGTGTAGATGTGCAGGAGGTCTCCGGAGCTGAACCTCGTTGGTTTCAGGTCCAAGGACCCCCTGCTTCCCGAGATACAGGCACCTTTATGGGGTGCCGGTATCTCCTATGCAAGGAAATGTCCCGGTCACGTGACGCGGGACATTTCAATGCAGAGGGATACCGGCACCCCATAAAGGGGCCTGTATCTTGGGAAGGCAGGGGGTCCCTGGACCTGAAACCAACGCGGTTCAGCTCCGGAGACCCCCTGCACACCTACCCTATGAAAGAAATGTATATTTAAAAACATTTTAATAAACATTAATACACGCCCCCCCCTCCGCCCAAACCCATACAGTACAGTAATGGGCAAAATAACTATTATCCAGATATGGATAGTAGATTATTTGCCCATTATTAAACACTGCATTAGCATACATAAATAAAGTAAATAAATACAGTTATACTTACCACAACAGCAGGTCCCTCTGTCCTCTGTAGCAAGAAAGCATATACAGTATACAGTACCTAATGAAGACATTCTACATGGCCCCATTACCCCTTAGTCACCTTAGCGGTTACTAACCGCTATAGTCATTAAGGGGTTAACTCACCCTGACCGATACAAACCCGGGAGGCCTAAGCACCCACCCCTGACTGACTAAACCCACCCTGTACCCATTGAGTAGTATAGTGGTACATCATACCCATATAATAATAATATGGGCATGATGAGCCTCTACAGCACTCAATGGGCACCCTAATTACAATACATTAATACACCAGACACACAATAATAAAACATAACTAAACTCCAAAAAAACACACTTCACTAAATAAAAACAGTAGCCAGCTAATCCAATGAATACAAGCAATAACAATATCAACAATGAATGAATTAATTAAACCATTAACCAATCAAAACAATTAATTCCTAAAACAACTCCGAATTATTTTATAAAGTAACCAATCCAACCACATTATTACTAAACCAACTCAAAATTAATAGTAACACTAACCAAACAAACCAATTAATTACTACAACATTCATGAATTAATGTAAACATTAAAATACAAAGAAATAAATTCAAACAATACCTGAAATAACCATAAAACGCATTACAGTAGCTAACATAATACAACATTAACTAAAAACGAACACCAATCGCAAATATTTTATTACCATTAAGCAGGAAAAAAAATAACAATGACATACACATAAGAAACTGAAATTAAAAAAACCAACAGCAATACCAAGCCAGAAATGCGCCCCAAATATTGTCATAATAATGTATTAATCTGTACCCTAAAGTGCCAGTCAATGTGCCTCCCCCCAAAAAAACAAAAAACATCCAATGAAAAAACTTGTAAAAAGAGACATTTACAAACATTCAATATATTACTTACCATTAGAAGCGGTGGCCCTCTGACTCCCGGGGGAAAAGGAAGCTCACGTACCTTGGAGGCCTCCAACAGCATCCGATGCCATCCGCCATGAAGATCCGGATCAGGTACCCAAATCTTCTTTTTTCTTTCTTTAATCACCTTCTTTTATCTTCATCTGTCACCATTTCTTGCTTGTGACGTCACATTTAGCCTCAAAATGGTTAACAGCCACCTGATTGGCTGTTAAAACCATGTTCCGACTTTAATTTTTTTTTTTTTAAATGACGTCACTTAAAGGGAATGATGCCAGCCAATCAGAATGGCTGTGCTTCATTTGCCTTTAAGATGACGTCACTAAATCCAAGATGGCCGGCGTCACATGGTATTTCAGCCAATCAGATTGTGGGAACCAATTCCACACTGCATTGAAATGTCCCGGTAATGTGACAGGGACATTTCCTTGCATAGGAGATACCAGCACCCCATAAAGCTGCCTGTATCTCGGGAAGCAGGGGTCCCTGTATCTGAAATCCACGCGGTTCAGCTCCGGAGACCCCCTGCACATCTACCCTATGAAAGAAATTTATATTAAAATAAATAATTTTCGGGCGACATTTCCACTGTGAGAGGCGGCTCTCTCAGAGCCGCTCTCTCTGCAGCAGAAATGAATCGCCGGTTTAGGCCTTTTCAGAAGCTCGATGCTCTCGCTGGCAGCAACTCACCCGTTTTGGGAATTTTGCTATCACATTTGTAGCCCCAGTCTTATTTCGCCCCCAGAGACCCCCCTCCGTGAGTGCCGAGCGGTCGCGGGTGCTGCCGGAGGCAGCGACGGACCCGCCGGCACAACGCGAAGGTGGGGGCTGGAGCAGGGAGCGCTCCGAGTCCAGGGAGTCCCGGCGGTGCACCCGGCTAGCGGGGGCCGCTATTGCCGATGCTCACGCATGCGCCGTGATCGCGCATGCGCGGGAACAGTTAGAGAGTTGTGGTGGCCATTAGGGACTCGCGCATGCGCAGGAGAAGCGTGCACGCGGCCCCAATGCTGTAGAGGCCTCTGTGGGACTACAACTCGCATGAGGCTTTAGGGCCCTGCACCCCAGGTGTCCCCAAGTGGCCAATGAGGGCCCAGGATTCTCAGACAGGCAGATTGATTCATTTCGTGGGCTTTGGAGCAAGGCAGTTGGAGCTGGGAGCAGGAAGGGGACGGCAGGGTGTAGGGAGCAAGGGGCTCCTGCACCAGGTAAGGTTATCCCCAGGCCCCAGGCAGGCCCTAATCCCCACTAGGGTAGTGGGTAGGTACTGAGGGACGGCCCCTAAGGTAGGGACCCTGCCCTTAGGTGTGTGTGTGCAGTCTTGTCAGTGTCACGGCTGTCAGTGCTGTGAGCGCTGACAAGAAGGACACAGGACTGAGTGCAGTGTAGCTGGAGGCAGAGTGTGAGTGCAGTGTAGCTGCAGGTTGTTAGTGCAGTGCGGTTGCTGCAGGTATAGTTAGTGCAGTGGGTTGCTGCAGGGATTAAGGTTAAGTTAGTCAGAGGGGATCCGGGAGGTGAAGGGAGAGGTAGTATGGGTGCAGGGGGTCAGTGACCCACCTGCATAGGACAGTTCTACCCCGCAGGCACTAAGAGTATTCCCTGAAGTCACCATAGGTTGCTGTGCTGCAGGGATGACCTATAGTGGTAGCGAGCGTCACCCTTACTGAGTACCAGTTAGGGACAAAGCACAGAGTTGCGGCGGTTGCAGTCATCTGGGACCAGAAGGCTGGACACCGTGATATCTGGAGGCTACGTGTCGGAGGTGTCTGACCCTTTTTGAAGCTGTTGCCGGTCACCACCGTGACCGGAAGGTATTATAACATAAAGTGCACCAACACCGGTCAACAGGCGCTGATCCCGCCTCAGGCGTAACTCTTTAGGGACACTGAGCGAGTGGCTAAAGAACTGAGCCTATACCAATATTACTATACATGGACACGGTGTGTGGGGCACGCGGTGATGGGACGGAGACGTTACTCCTGATGAGTGGGCGAGCCACTAAGGTTATACCGTTAGAGTATAAGTGTATATGTTGTGTTATTGCTACCGTGCATTATTATAGTAAAACCAGTTACAATCATAAGGTGTTGTATGTTTCTTGCCCAGGGGAATCTTACATCACGGGGATCCTGGGTAAGTGGATGCGCTGCGCTAAGTAAGTGTATAAGTGTTACCCCAGGCTCCCAGCTAGCGGAGGCTCAGATCTCCTGGAGCCATAGGTTGTGTACAGTGACCAGTAGTCTCTTTGGGAGCGTCAGAAAAAGGGCTACACAGGTAATCAAGGCTTTCTGAATACCGTGATAGCAACCCCCCAAAAAACGGCATTTTAAATGCCCTGGCTATAATTTTTATCAACCTTCTCTGAATGAGGCCATATATCTAAATGTGAAATTAAATGTGTTTCAACAAGGTTCCAATTTGACATTCAGTACACGCAGGCGCATAAAATAAAAACAGTATGAAAAGAATCTAAATCACTCCTATATCACCACTCCTATATGTATTTTTAAGTAATCTTACATTTTTGATTAAGTATATTTATTTATTTAGTTTTTAGTCTTCACATTGCTGCTATTTTTTGTATACCTCCTACCTTTTCCCCAAACTTCAAACAGCATAATTAAATAAATTAATAAATTAAATAAACAAGACATTTGATTGGACAAGCATTCCATATCTCCCAACTTTAACCCTGATTTTTTATAATGAATTTGTGAACACATCCAACCATGCTCATAGACCTCATACCAGCACTGCAGGGGTTAATAAAACCAGTAATTGAACAAGGTATATAAGGTAACACTAGAAGGGGAGGGTCCATACTCCTGACGAAGCCAGCCATTCTATTGGCGAAACGCGTAGAGTGGACCAGCCCAGGAGGTGAGAGGATTGGTGCCCGTGAACTGTCAATCAACCGCCGAACCGGAAGTGACGCGACGGAGCTGATCGTGCCCACCGGAAGTGACGCGACGCGCCGGAGACACTGCAGCAGGAGATCCCCATACTGTCATGGTGCTGTGAGAGAAGCACAGGGAGCCTGCAGAGGTGAACAGTCCGGGATATCGGCGGTGCGGTGAGCTGTGGCAACCACCCTTACTCACCTATCACTTATATAGTGAAAAAACGCTGATTTTGATTTTATACATTGTGAGTGCACATTTTATAATATTTCATAAAGTTTATCTGTTTACCATTGATCTGCACCATGGAGGTCTGTCTTTATCTTTACATGTACACCTGCTACTGATACCTCAGTCCCAGCTGCTTCCTGTGTATGGTTAGAGGTCACGATTTTATTTTATATCACTATATACGTGTTATATATATTCACTGTATTTTAAGTGATCACTAGCACTTAATTAGCGCCAGTTTCTTCACCAATCACGTTGTTGAATAATAAATAATACATATAGAATAAAAGATATACATTTTTTATTTTTGGGGTTTCTTAGCAGAGACATACTGTACACGCATGAGCGGAAAAAATATTTAACATTCGGAAGAAGAAGCGACGTTGTATTTTTGTATTACTCCTTTTCCCTTTATTATCCAAATACAACACTTCATTTGTACAAAATACTTCTTTCCCATGTACACCATACAGTATGAACTCGTAACGTTAATCTTCATATTACAATTACACACTCACTTGCAGAACTGTACGGCAATAAAAGACAGGTTGAATTGCTATTAGATTTTTAAGACAAAAACCCGCGATCGCCCACTTGAGTTTCTCGACGGTATTGCAGACCGCGCTAAAATGCAATTTTCTGAACCCGATAAAAACCCGTGTAAACGCGCGTCTTAAGGCGGTACGGTTGGAAGAAATCACGCACCATCACATGGCTATTCCGAGGTAAACACCGCGTGAAGTATTCGATTAACGACTGCTACATCTGTACAGTACCTTGCCCACTATCTGTGTCTTTCTTGCCCTCCACTTTATTACAAGCCACATCATTGCAGATTTTGCAGATTTTGCCTCCATAAGCCCCTTACTCCAGGCTCCGGTTTATCTGCAATATTTTTTATATTTTGCTGCCCTCCTAGAGCTCCTATTTGTTCTTACTTACCACTGATGGAATGAAGGCTCTCCTCATCCTCATCAGGGGGTGCCAGTGCAAAATCCAATAAAGGCCAATGCCCAACCATAAAAAAAAACTCCCCACAAACAAATCTATGCCTAATGAACAAGAACAGTAAAACCCTAAAACCACCATAAAAATAATCCTTGGCCAATGACACAAAAAAAAAAAAAAGCTGTTAAAAATATCCAGGCCCGGTGACCTTCTTCCACTCAGATCCATCCTGAAGCTTCAACTTGACCCAAAGCAATGGATCTTCCGTTGATCATAGAAGAATAGTCTCCAGTGAGTATTTCTTCTTCTTTCTTCTCCCAGTTCTTGCTTGCAGCTCTTCTTCCTGTCAAATGAGACTTACCAGGCCTCATATACGGTGATGTCACATTTAACAGTCACATTGTACATTCACCAATCTTATCAGTCATGAAACTGGTTGAGAATGACCTCTCAACCAACATTGATACCATCACATGGTACATCAACCAATAGGATTGGTTGATGCACCATCTGATGCCTTCACTTTTTTGGATTCTCTGACGTTATCTTAAAGGGGAGGAATGTGATTCCAAAAAAGGAATGGGATTTCTCCCCTTTAAGGTGACATAAGTAATGGTGTTGGTTCAATGGCTTAACTACCATGTGGCTAAACCCTACAATGCAGGGGGGGAGGGGGGGCTCAAGAGTGCAGTGGGGCCCTGCCGGCTGGGCTCAAATTTATCGTCAGCTGCTTCTTTTTTCTGTTCTCTGCTTTCTGTGGGGACGGGGCTTTAACTGCATACAGAAAATCTCTGTCTGCCTGTTTCCCTGACCCAGTCTTCAGCAGGTCACAGGGGGACAGGGCATGCCTACCCAACTCCAGGTAAAAGAGTGTGCGACTGTTGTAATTGAGTATGTGTGCTGTAATTCTGTGTTGTAATTGAGTGTGTGTGTATGCGAAGAGTGAAAGTTGTGGGGATAAATGCAGGAGGGAGAGAGAAAGGGAAAAGTGAGTGTGAGGGGAGATATATGTGAGCAGGGAAATACACGGGGAGAAAATACATGGGGGAGAGGCAGGGGGGAGGGGATGAAATACATGGGGGTTATTGGGGGAGAAATACAAGGGTAGGGAGAGTGAGTGGGGAAGGGAAATACATGGGGAGAGGGAGAAAGTGTAAGACTGAGACGGGGAGAAATAGAGAGAGGGTGAGAATGAGAATAAATAGAGAGAGATGGAGAGGGAGAGAGATTGGGGAAGGAGAGATGAGTGAGGGAGAGAAAGATGGGAGAGATGTGGGAGGGAGAAAGAGATGGGAGAGGGGACAGGGATAGGGGGCTGAAAGATGGGGTAGGGAAAGGAGAGATGGGAAGTGAGAAAATGGGGGGGGGGAAAGAGGTGGGAAGTGAAAAAAAGAGATGGGAGAAGCGAAAGATGGGGAGGGGAGAGATGCACAGGTAGTGCGGTGAAAGAAAGATAAGGGAGGAGTGGGGGGAGCTAGAAAGAGGGGGGAAGAAAGAGGGAGAGGGGAAATAGAGAGGGGAGGGTGTACGGAAAGGAAAGGTGGGGACTCGCAGAGCCACAGTCAGAGGGGTCCCAGTGAACTGGTGCAACATTTTATTATAAACAGTATGTGTGTTATTGTTATGTTATTATTATGGACACTTGGACAGCCACATGTCCCTTACAGAAACAATTGCTTGTCAAACCTGAAGAGCAGCAGCATCAAAAATGTATTTATACACAGGATTTCTGAGTCCTGACTAACTACACTACAATATCATGAATATCTATGAATGAGCTGGAAGGTTATGGATTTCTGTAAACAGCACCAGTCACAGTGCTTCTGGAAGCAAACAGGAGGTCATTCATTGCTTGCTGCATGTAATCACTGCAAGTACAGTATGGGAACAATAACACATGAACCAATTGTATACTTTAACTCCATAGGCATTTTGAATGGAGACATATCCTTATGCATATAAGTTTAACTCCTTTGCTGCCAAGGGGGATCAGTAATAAATTGCAGCATACGCACGGTGTTAAGTCATGCTTTAAAATAGTCACTTCTATTTAGTAAATAGGACCTATAGTAATTCCTGAAATGTGACTCTTTTACATATAAACATCTCTGCCTTGCAGTTAATTTAACCTCCCCAGTAGGGTTTCTGTACACAAACTATATGCAGTTTTATTGAATAAATGAATGCCAATCTTGGAATACATATTCATGTTTTCAGATCTTAAAGCACTGCACAATATTTACAGTGAAGCTCCGAGCCGCTGATCAACTCACCTCCAAAAATATCTTCTCCTCTATGGAAGGTAATTAGATTTAATTAATCAACCAAAGTTGTATGTTGTGGAAGACATAGAACAGAATGATGTACAGTACGGTATGTGCTTGCTAAAATAAAGGGAAGTCACTAAAACTTTTGAATATGCTATGAAGTCACCTTCCTCGGCTTAGAAATATTTCTTCTGTGTTGTTGTTTTTTTCCTTCCCTTAATTGGAAACAAAAATTGTATGCTAGAAATATTTCTGCCATATTTAAATTAATTTAGGTCAAATCGGGGATCTGGTCTATAAAAATAAATACATGTATATTATATCTGTACCGGTGTTTCCCCCCAAACGGTGGGAGATTTGGCCAGTACTGAGCGTGTGGTGCATGATACCTGCTGGTAACAGGAGGGCTGAGTCTTCCGCCGGTGGTAGTGGGACACAGGACTAGGCTTCTGGGGTTCATACCCTACATATTCTTTAGCAGTGCAGCGCCTCCATCTGCCGTAGGCTCCAGGAGCTGAAGGTGATCTCCCATGGTAGAACCGATTACCTCTACCCCTAGTAAGATCACACACCAGGCTGGAGGTATATGCAAACAGGAACGGTTTATTGTCTCTCTCTCTGTGCAGCGCAGTACACGGCAGGTTCTGCCCAAAACAGTCTCTCAGCTACCCATAAAAAGATGATCCCTGGACCTTCAATACATGCCCAGGGAACCCGCAGCAGTCCCAGCTCTTCCCTGACCCTCTAGCAGGGGCAGAGGTTATGGTACACACTGACTCTACCCCGGAGGGAAGAGAACCAGAGAAGGCCCAATAGTCTGGCTCTTGGCTGTGTGACATTCCCCTCTCAAGTGGGTAGAGGCACTCCTGAATTTGGGGCGGCACTGCCCTTAGGTACAGCCAGGAAGAGGACACCAGGTCCGCCCCATGATTGGACATGCTCAGGCCTGATGTCACCGCCTCCCGTTGTCACTCAAGTGCAGCACCAAGGAGGGTGAAAACCCCATATTGACTACTGGCAGTCTGGTTGTACCAGGGCTTACTGCCAGTACAAAGGCAGAATAGTAGCCACAGGTGGCCTGGCAACATATCTAAAGTATAATAATGATATTCTATGTAGCTACTGAATGCAAGTATATATTACTAGCCCTGTCCCTAAACATGGTCTAGATGTAGTCCAAGTGGAATAATCATTTGTTACCTGTGCTTTGAAAGCTTTGAAATAAGTTAGAAGACTTCCGGAGGGGTGCAAATGAGAGAACACAGCCCAGTGATGGGATAGTGGAAACTAAAATTGAGCCTACAGTTTTGGCAAAATGTCAAGGTCAACATTCAGTACTTGCAAAAAGTAAGTTTCTATTGATGTATACTACGTACTGTAGGAAACCACTATATTTTAGACCGCGTTGTGGATTAGCGTGTAAACTTAAGAGGACAAAGATTTGTAACACGGAATGAAACATGGGCAAAGCAAAATTTGAAACTCAATCAACTTTCGGATTTAGTCAGCAAATTGTATTTTCAAACTTCAATAATGGCCGGCCAATTTAATCCTCACACTCGTGTTGTATTATACAAGCCTATAAATATCACCTTAGATGTAGACTCCAAAAGACTGTTCACTGCCCTAAGGTTCAACAACATTTTATAAACAGAATAAAATAAGCCTACTTTGCCCTGCCAGTTGTCCAGAAAGGCGAATATTGTCTGTCCCAACTATCATGTAGAATCTTGAAATCAAACAAAAATGTAAAAACTGAACATCACTTCAACTCTCACGTGATTGCGACTAAAAAATAAATACGTTTAATATAATATCACAAACTGCAAAACACTTCCATGTAACAATGATAATCTCAAACTGTCCTAAAGTAAAAAAAAAAAAAAAAAACACACACAACTCAAGATGCTGAAGAAGGCTGGGATGTATGGACAGGTATTCTGACATTGTGGATACTGAAGAAAATCACATTAAAAAAACCTATTGGGCAGGGAATAATTATCACTGCTACCTAGATGTCTAAGCAAATCTACAGGTTGTTATTTTACATTGTTATCTGTTCCTGTGGTTACCAATTTATTTTCACTTTAAATATTTAATTTCTCTTAAACAGTTCAAGCAAATTGTCTGAAAATGTAGTACAACTGGCAAAATAATACATTTAATTTTTTGCTCAAGAATCCAGTCAATGAGATGCACCGTTTAATTTTTTTTTTTTATCACAAAAGCAAAAAATGAATTCCACAGTTAAATAAAATACAATCAATGTATTTCTTACCTTTCATGTCTTCACCCCCGTTAACGTGAGCACCAACTCTTGATCCTCGACGCAATGCTCTTCAAACAGCCAATGCAAAGAATTCTGTGATCACGTGTTGATTGAAGAGACTACCCGGTAAGTTCTTCCTTCTTTTCTTCTTTCTTTTCTTCTTTCTTTGCTGTCACATGGTACTCCAACCAATCGGATTGGGGGTGTATAATGTGATGCCTCACATGGTATATCTCCCAATCTGATTGGTTAGAATACCATGTGATGGCAGTGTTTTTTTTCTGGTAACATTAAGGGAGAGAAGCATAGCCTTGCAGATTGGCTGGATTCCCTCCCTTTAAGATGACGTCACATCCCTACAAAAAAAAAAAATAGACACAGTCACATGGTACACCAGCCAATCAGATTGGGATGTACCATTTGACACTCAAATGTGACATCACAGGCCTTATATAAGGCCTGACCCATCTCATTTGAAGCCAAGAAGACGTTGGACCAACATCTCCAGGGCCATTTTGGATTACAAAGAAAGAAAGAAGAAAAGAAAGAAGAAAAAAAGGAAGAACTCACTGAAGAGAAGTAAATTCAATCAACATGTGATCAAAGACTTCTTCATATCGGCTGTTTGAGGAGCATTGCGTCGTGGGTCAAGAGTTGGTGCTCACTTTGGACTGGGGTAAAGACATTAAAGGTAAGAAATACATTGATTGGCTTTTTTTAATTGTGGATTTTTTTGGGATGCCCATTGACTGCCAATGTGTTTATCCATGCCCCTTTCTGGGTATAGATAAACACAGTGACAAGCAATGCATTTTTAGGCAAATATTTTTTTTAATTTCATTATAATGTATTGTATTTTGTGTTATATATTTTGTTTTACTTGCCCATTGACTGCCAATGTGTTTATCTATGCCCCTTTCTGGGTATAGATATGCACAGTGACAAGAAATTCATTTTTTTCAAAACACTTGTTTTTATTTAATTGTTATGTATTGTAATTGTGGTGCTTGTTTTTTTTCTGGCTGCCCATTGACTGCCATAGTATGTATGTTTGTATGTCTTTATTTATATAGTGCGATTAATGTACATATTGCTTCACAGCAGTAATACACGTGACAATCATATAAATAACAAATAATATAAATAACACATAAAGGGGATAAGTGCTTCAGACATAAAAGTAACATTTAGGAAAAGGAGTCCCTGCTCCGAAGAGCTTACAATCTAATTGGTTGGTAGGAAGAACGTACAGAGACAGTAGGAGGGCTTTCTGGTAAGTGCATCTGCAAGGGGCTAAGGTTAATGAGGTGTCAATTATCATGGAGCAGCTAATTTGTTTCCTTTAAAAGGTGTGTTTTGAGGTGGGTCTTAACGGTGGATAGAGATGGTGCTAGTCGGATATTGAGAGGAAGGGCATTTCAGAGGTGTGGGGCAGTCAGTGAGAAGGGTTTAATGTGGGAGAGGGCTTTAGATGCAAATGGGGTAGAGAGAAGACATCCTTGAGCAGAACGCAAGAGTCGGGATGGTGTATCTTGAGAAATTATGGCCGAGATGTAAAGAGGAACAGAAAAGTATAAAGCTTTAAAAGTGAGTGCGATATGCGAGATTTGATAGGAAGCCAGGAGAGTGATCTCAGCAGGGGAGACGCTGAGAAAGATTTAGGAAAGAGTACAGTGATTCTAGCAGCAGCGTTAAGGATAGATTGTAGGGGAGACAGGTGGGAGGCAGGAAGGCCGGACAGCAGGAGGTTATAGTAATCGAGACGGGAGAGAATGAGGGCCTGAGTCAGAGTTTTAGCAGTCGAGTAACAGAGGAAAGGGCGTATTTTTGTAATATTGCGGAGGAAAAAGCGACAGGTTTTAGATATGTTTTAAATGTGAGGAGAATGTGAGAGAGGAGGGCAGCGTGCTTGGTCTACTGGGTGAATGATGGTACTTCAAACAGTAATGTGGAAGGAGGTAGCATGGCCAGGTTTTGGTGGAAATATAAGGATCTCTGTTTTTGTTATGTTAAGTTTAAGTCGGCGGAGGGCCATCCAGAATATCACAGAGAGACATTCAGAAACTTTGGTCTATACAGCAGGTGTAAGGTCAGGGGTTGAAAAGTAAATTTGTGTGTCGTCAGTATAGAGGTGATATTTAAAACCAAGTTTGTGATTAGGTCACCCAGAGAAAGTTTGTACAGAGAAAAGAGTACAGGCCCCGGGACAGAGCCCTGTGGTACCCCCAAAGAGAGATCGATAGAGAAGGAGGAGGAGGTGTTAGCGAAAGAGACACTGAAAGTACGATGGGAGAGGTAGGAGGAGATCCAGGATAGAGCGTTGTTATGAATACCAAGAGTATAGAGAATGTGAAGGAGAAGAGGGTGGTCCACGGTGTAAAATGCTGCAGAGAGGTCAAGAAGTATGAGCAGAGTTGATTGACCTCTGTATTTGGCAGCATGGAGGCCATTAGTTATTTTAGTGAGGGCTGTTTCCATGGAGTGAGCAGTGTAGAAGCTAGATTATAGAGGGTCTAGGAGACAATAGGTGTTGAGAAAATGGAGCAAACGAGAGAATACAAGACATTCAAGGAGTTTGGAGGCAAAAGGCAGAAGGGAGACACTTTTACCCATTCATGTGTGGTGTTGTTGGTACAGGGGGTGAGACACTTTTACCTATTCATGTGTGGTGTTGTTGGTACAGGGGGTGGGTTAAGGTGGTAGTTGCCCCAGGGTGAGTGTTTAGGCCTTGCGGGAGGGTAGCGCGAGGGTTAACCCATTAACAACCTTAGCGGTTGTAACTGCTAAGTTAATTAATGGGTTAATTTCTACTGCACCTGCAAGCTTCACCCACCCCCTGTACCAACAGCAAAGCAGCGCCTGATATTTAACCCTTTCATTAACGTTAACGGTTAGCCAATAAGGTAATGAAACTGGCTGCAGTTTCATTTTTATTGCACAGGATTGATACCGTTGACCTCTGGAGACCTGTGGGGACCCCCAAAGATCCCCTATAGGGACAGGGTGAGATCGCCCCAACTCAATTATTAATCCTTCTCTGTTATCAGTTATTAGGGCTCCTGAGTTTGATCTTAAATCTATTGAGTTTATTATAAATCAGCTACAGTTGCTAGACCTTTTGAAATTTGGAACAAGAATCTGTCCAGAGCATAATATAACGATGTTCATCTCTAGACAGGAAGCCACCCGAAGTACCGAGGTAGAATGTAAAATCACAAACCTGAACCATGAGATAGAGTCCTGAATTGAGAATAAAGTAGTAGGGGTAACAGGCTGGTATTGAAGCGGGTGGCAATGGAGCAAGGTCGCAGTAACAGGCAGTGGTCAAGGCATGCAGTAGAGGTGCAAGGTTGGGGTCAAAAGCTGGGATCGAGGCTGGGTGAACAGGAATGCAGGAGTCTGACTGGAACAAGCTGAAACCATGCTCTGGCTACTTCCTGGAGGAAATCCTGCTTTTTCATAGGCAAGATGCAGTACCGTAACCAAGATGGCCTCAGCAGCTGCCGTGTGGGCGGAAGTGAGGAATGGATGCCAGGAAATAATATGGTTGTCGGAGCTTCAGTGTGGGCACTGAGAGTGTCGAAGCCTAATAGGCCCACCACTCTGTTTAAGGGTGGTGGGGCACATCCAATCTGATCCTGGATCACCCTATGATCTGTCCATATGTGGGAGGAGAACTTCCCCAACTGATACTCCTTGTGCGAAGATCAAGTTGAGTGTATGATCGTACTCATGTGTTGGGCCATGTACAAATTAACTAAATCCCATGGATCCCATAGAAATCCCTATGCTACACAAAATAATTGTTAATTAAATTAACTTCTACTTTTGTAGGTATCCGCTTGGTAATATGTCATAGCTATAACCAAGTTTAAGTAGGACTTATTTAACATAAAGTTATTCAACCACCTTCATATTAAAAGAGTATGGTCATGATAACATAACATTAGCATATCATTTTTACTATCTTCCGTTAATATTAACACTATGCATGTGACTTTTGGGAATACCCCATTTGCATTAACGAGGTTAAGGGAGATTAATGGAGCATAACATCGCGTTAAGTGCCCTAATGGAGCTTTGTACATCTGGGCTATATTTTAAAGAGTAAACCTCACAGTCATCTTCTTTATGTTTAATAGTCAACCCGAAGAAGAGACCTGTGAGATTTTTAAAGCTCAGTGCCCTACAATTTCATTGATAAATAACACCCATGTCGGCCCCTACATGGTAACGCAACCTTCAAGGAATTAATTTACAGATATTGTTTAGCTATACTGGTTTCCCTTCATTGTTGTGTTTAATTAGGATAATTCCTAATGTAGTTAGTGCTTACTGCAGTGCGGTAGTCTGAAGCTCCTCTTACATAGGAGAAGGTGCTAAGTGTCTACAGCTGACATAAACAGGAGAAGTGTAAATACCATATGCAGTATAGATATGTTTACTTTTCACTAAGGAACATGTTTCTAGTTTTTGCCAGTTTTAATTGCACTGAATCGCAGATAGCATAAATGCTTTACCGGGAATAAAGAAATCTATATTTCACTAATAAATTGCAATCAAATTTGCAAAGTAACACAGGGTTTTTGTATTTGTTTTCCTTAAATGTAAAGTATGGCCAATTCTCTTTCCCTAGCAGCACTCCTAAGACAGTTACATGTATATAGTGTTACTGATGCATTTTGTTATGAGGGTTATCACATTACTCTATTTTGCTAAAATTACGTAGGACCTGAAAAATATAGAAATGTAGACCTCTACTCATTTATAAAAATAGATAAGTACAGTAAAACTGCTCTTTTAATATTAGTTGTTTATTACCCAGACATGGTTCGATATGTATGCACTGAGAATATGGTAGAGAACAACTGTTTTACAGTAACAAATGTAATTATTAATTTCACACAGAATTTAATCAAACAGTTTTTGTGACAGTAAATGAATCCCATTGTTGATGCAGACATCTGAAATGAAGTGAAATATATTTCACCTCCTACACCCATCGGCTGTGGGTTTGGGAAAGGTGTAACTACTGTATGCAGACATGCACTTATCCCAGCGCAGATACACACTACTTTAATTATCTTCAATAGTACGATATGGTTTTAAGTAGACCAGAGGGGGTAAGGGACCCTGACTAATAGGAAAGGTTGTTAGTAGCATGCAGGTCTTTCCAAAGATTACATCTGGTAAAGATATCCCCCGAGACGGCATCTACAAAACCTTTAAACAAGAAACATGAACACGTCCATGCCAGACATGACTGGGATTTAGGGATGTGCAAAATGTTCGCCTATGTACGTCAACCTGTCAATGTTTGCTGGGTTTTGGCGAAGTCTGAAAAAAAATCTAACATTAAATACTTTGTGAAGTAAAAATCTCCCCGGACTGAAATATGGGTATTATTGGCAGGGAGAAAGGAAGGAGTCTTGTAAAGTAGAGCAGGGGTGCGCAAACTAGAGGGGGGGGGGCGCAGGATTTTTTTTGGGCGGGCGCGGCAGTTGCAGAGGTCCCACGCTCTTTCCCGAGGCATTTAAATGAAATGCCGGGGGACAGCGCAAGGTCTCTGCACCTCAACTTACCGGGGTTCAGCCGGCTTCTGGTCACGTCACCATGCTAATGACGCTGTGGGGTCACATGACGTCACGTGACCCACGGCCTTATTTGACGCCGGTTCACAGGAAAGGGGGTGGGGGCGCAAGCGCTGGGGCTGGCAGGCATGGAGCGCAGTGCAGAAACTTTGCACATCCCTAAAGTAGAGTGCCCACTTACAGTATATGTACTTCCCAAAACACGTGCAGAGATACCTTTTAAACACACCTGAGATACCTTTTAAACACACCTGAGATACCTTGAAAATAGGCTCATTTAAATGTGCAAATACGATTATTTCCCAAGTGTTTCAGGTGTGTTCACAGGTATCTCTCCTTAAGGCACATGCATCAAGTGCCGGTAAGGGTTGTTGCAGCCATTCTTGTGTTAAGTCGCATTGACTTATTAATGCCGGAATGGGTGCGATCAGGTGTATTTTTTTAGATGAGTCAAATGTTTGATGTTTAAAAGTCAACAGGGCTCTCTCTCATATTGTCCTTCCTGGCATATACTAGAGAACTGTGTGATTTCAAATGTTGGGGACAAAGCTCTGACTAAGATTTCTTTACTGCAGATTTTGCTTGCTGCCGCTTTTTAACATCTAGGAAGGCCCAGAAGTACCGTGTGATGGAAAGGGTCGGATGATGAGTAGCCTGAGAGCCCCAAGGAGGAAGGAATTGGTTTGGTCATGGGAGGTGTTGGAAGAGGTGGGATCTCTCGAAGTTAAAGGGGAGGTTTGAACCTCTTTTGCGCTTGGCAGTAAGGTGAAAATCACGCCCGCCAGCCCTGTTGTTGCTGGGGGGGGGGGGGGGGTGTGGGGGGGCGCGGAAAGGGTAAGGAATGTTTATGCTTAATTTAAAAAAACAACAGAAACAAAACAAAAGAAAGAAAAGATCCAGAAAAATAAAAAATAATCAACAAAGAGAAAGTGAATGGTGGGGTTGCCACAGCTGGAAGTTGGATTGGTCAAAGAGGCCCCAGGGTGGAATGTTTGGTGGCATAATGGTTGATTTTGGGGAAGGGGGCATTATATGCGATCCAGGAGTGGCAGGCTCCTCTTTAATGGCGGTCCAATGAATCTTTAATTGGCTCACTTATCCAGGAGCAGCGGTGACCCCAAAAGGATTTGTGATATTGTTTTGAGCCTATTTGGATAGGGCGCTAATCTGACCAGTCCTCAAATTTTTGGTTCGTTGATGTTTCATAAATGGCTGTGGCCATCTGAACCCAACCTACAGTTGTAGTTGGAGGTAATCTACTTGTCATGTCTAAGATTGTAATCTTTCCGGGGCAGGGATTTCCTTTCCTATTGTCTGATTTTGTTTGTATCACTTATCCTATTACTAGCTGATATACCCGGCGTTGCCCGGAATGTAAATTCATAATAGGTAGTATTATTTATAAATAGGGGAACAATTGGGTTGACTATTTGGTGGAAAGGTTGTATAATGATGTTGAAAAGATACATGGAAGAAAATCTAATCCGATGTTGTTTAAAAATGGTTTATTGTAAACACACCACAGTACAATGTATATTTTGGTGACATAAGTGATGTAAAAATGTGAGGTGTGTGTCCCGCTAGGGTGTGAGTGGGAGTGAGGCAGCGGGTGTCTGGTGAGTGCGGGCAGAGGCTGGTCAGTGATGTCGGTGCGTAGGGGTGTGAGTGCGGCAGGAGGCACCGGGTGGGTGGTGAGTGGATGCGGCGGCTGGTCAGTGATGTTGGTGCTAGGGGCAGGAGGCGGCAGGTGTGTGTCGAGTGTGTCGGGTGGGTGTGAGGCGGCAGGTGTGTGTCGAGTGTGGTGGGTGGGTGAGAGGCGGCAGGTGTCTGTTGAGTGCGGGCGGCGGTTGTGGGGTGCTGGGGTGTGAGGGGGCGAGTGGGTGAAAGACAGAGGCGGGAGGCAGCGGGAGTGCGGGCGGCAGGAGTGCGGGCGGAGGGTGGGTGAAAGGTGGGAGGGCAGAGGGAGTGCAGGCGGCGAGTGGGTGAAAGGCAGAGGCGGGTGTGCGGCGGGTGGGTGAAAGGCAGAGGCGGATGGGAGGGTTGGCGGGTGAAAGGCAGAGGCGGGAGGCGAGTGAAAGGCAGAGGCAGGCGGGAGGGCGGGTGAAAGGCAGAGGGGGGAGGGCGGGTGAAAGGCAGAGGCGGGAGGGCGGGTGAAAGGCAGAGGCGGGGAGGTGGGGGGAAGGCAGGGATTGGGGGGAGACGGGAGTTCGGGTGGGAGGTGGGGGTGAGTTGGGGGTAAGACGGGGGGGAGAGGATGGGGGGGAGAAGACGGGGGGGAGAAGACGGGGGGCAAGACAGGGGTAAAGCAAGGCGGGGGAAAGGCAGAGGTGGGGGTAAAAAGCAGGGGGGGTAAAAGGCAGGGGGGGTAAAAGGCAGGGGGGGTAAAAGGCAGGGGGGGAAGGCAGGGGGAGGCGGGAAGGGAGGGAGGCAGGGGCGGGGAGGGAGGCAGGGGTGGGGAGGAAAGGCTGGGGCGGGGGGGGAAAGGCAGGGGCGGGGGGGGGAAAGACAGGGGTGGAGGGGGGAAATGCAGGGGTGGAGGGGGGGAAAGGCAGGGGTGGGGGGGAGGTGGGGGGGGAGTCAGGGAGGGAGGCAGGGGTGGGGAGGTAGGCAGGGGCGGCGGTGGGGGGGAAAGGAAGGGGCGGCGGTGGGACACACAGGTTCGAGACACACCGGCCAATGAGTGAGAGCCGTGGGAGGGTGGGCGGACCAACGGACAGACCGACGGACTAATCAAATGGTCTACAGACACTCACAACCAAGATTTTCAGTTTTATATATATAGATAATTCTCTGGACTGTATTGATTATTTTGTAAAGTGCCAAGTACACTGTTCGCTACATAAATAAATGTATACATATATACAAACATGTTGACACTAACACATTTCAGGTATTAGGCCGGGTCCCCAGTGGTAACGACAGCGCACGCGACGGCGTTCGTGCCGCAGATACATACCTCTTAGCAGGCAGGCCCCAATAGTTTGTGTTGTGGGCACTCACGTAGAGTGATGGAACGTCAGCCAGCAGGGAAGATTTTGTCTCTCCGTGTGGAGACGCGAGTACGTGGTGCGCGGGGAGCCAATGTCAGGGAAGATAGTTTGGACCAATAGGAGCGAAGGTAGTATAAACCCCTATATTGGTCACACCCCCACGCCTCCCATCTCTCTCTGCACACCGCAGATCACGGCCTTTAGCTGTGGAAACACCGCCAGGAGGCCAGGCGCGCGTGCAGCAGTCAACACTGGGGCTTACATGCAATAACATGCAATAACACGTAGTCTTACATGCAGTTATTTGGCCAATTACATAGTAAAGCCTTTATGTAATGGGCAAGTTTAGCAATTTCAAGCAAACAACTTCAGGGCATTTAAAACGTGTAACCTCTTGCTTCCTGAGACTTTCAGCATATAAAAAGCTTGGATAAACCACACCTAAGATAAAGTAGAACATTAAACAACCTAATTAGTTTTGATACGGTGGAGCTGTTCAAAATACGTTTTATAATTTTTTTTATGGTGCAATACTGTACACGCATTCATATGTGAAAAACTTGAATACTTTGAATAATAGTCTTTCAATAAATAACTGGAAGGTATGCATATACTGTATACCCAAAAAAATGCATTTACTATATTAGGTCAAATATAGGGAAATGTTGTGAAAATATATCTCACTGCTGCATATGAGAGACGTCTAAATAAAACGCAATTAAGATGTTACATACAGTAGATGGGGCCTGACGCTCAACAGACCCCATAACATGTACAATAATGCCCCCCATGAGTGTTTCAGAGCTCGACGGTTCATATTTGGTGACAATGCCATAAGAAAAATGTGCTCTTATAAATAGAGTATTAGGGTCTTCCATACATGTTAATACATGGGTGGCCCTTTTACATAAACCAATACAACAGCTTTCACACACTGCACCAAAATTAATCTCTCACATTGTACTTGCAGCTAGATGCTGCATAGCAGCCAAATGGAAACAGACACCCCCAAGCATGAGATCCATCATAAAACTTGTATGAGAGGTAATGACTATGGAGAGACTGACCAGTTGTCTCTTAGACAAATGCGACAAAGTCTCAAAAATCTGGGACACACAGCTAGAGACACAGTACAGTCCGAGAGGTGGCAGTGCGGAAATCCTTCTCTAAAAGGACAACAGAAATGTCTTCAATGGGCCTGTGCAGGCAACGTAGACAAAGGCCCCAGAGGATATGGAACAGACAGTACCCCCTCCTCCTCCCCTGTACCCCTCCTGCAGAAGGCACATCAGTAAGTTAGTATCCAGGGCCGGTAGGAACCGGAATCTCCCATGAGGCCAGAGGCTATCTTGGCCTTGGGTTTATAAACACAACCCAGCCTGTCCTTCCCTGTTTACCTTTACCTGGTTTCTAGTTATTCAGATCTTACAGGTGCCTTTTTGTTTTTGTCTTGCTATGCCATTGAACTTCTCGCCCCCTGTTCTGTTGCTGTCCCCTTGCTGCTATTGATTTTACATGTACAGTAGCACTGCAGACCTTGCAGGTAACTTTAGTTTTGTCTTGTACTTCCATTGCACTTCTTGCCACCGCACCCGTTGCTCCTCTCACCTTCTCTAGCTACCATAGCTTTTTGGTGTAGCTCTGCACATTTTGCAGGTCCCATTTTCTTACCCGAGTTTAATTACTTGAGTGTAAACATTAAACATTTAAAATGATCAGTTTTTACTTATTTCGCTCTTGTGGGTTTCCATGTTATCTCCAAGGGTTTCATACCTAGGGACGAGGCACTCTGGTGCTGTGGCTCCTCCAGCATTCAAAAGGCTTAAACTACAACTTGTAGATAAAGTAGCAATTGGGGCTACAAGTAGCTCACTGCTATTTAGTGATAATAGAGAATACTTCCATGATAAAATTACCAGTCAGAGTGCTGCAAGAATCCTGCTAAATAAAATACCATACATCCAGGGAATGTCAATAAACCAATCTCAGTGTGTAAGTGGATTCTTTATATTGTTTAACTGTCCCAGAAACCAGGGAAGTGCAGTACAGACCAGCTTCAAATCCTTCAATACTGGTATATGTTTGCTTACATATACGAAAAAGAAAAACAGTAGTTCTAATATTAGGGCCGTTCTATACTGTGTGCGGCCGTGCGTGCGTGTGCCTGTGCGGACGCGCGTGCATGTGCTGCACGCTTTTTGTGGGTATACAGTCCGTGCTGCCGGGACGACAGGCAGGGAAGGTACTGTGTGTGTATAGAAGAAAAAAGTGAATTGCGCTCTAAAAAATGTGTTAATGTGCTCTTAGTGATATTAATAATACAAATAAGATAACCTGTTTACAATATGAGAGGTTTATGCTGCTGCGCTCGTGGTACCGCTCCACAACCAAACTAATGCAAAAACAAAGAAAGAGACAGCGCAAAAAACCTCATTGTGCAATATTTAAAACAAAATTGTATTGGTAAACTGGTGAGTATCACACGTACATCAATATAGTTAGATTTAAGCAGAACATGTTATGGACATGTTACCAATCTGTGCTCAGGGTACAGGACTTCTAGGTCAGCTGGCTTCTCACAGGTCTCGTGGAACAGCATGCAGGGTATAGCAGTCGTCACCGCAGGGGAACTGCCACTCCAGATGAAGAGAACACTCCGATACCGAGTGTTACGGTGGAAAGTCCTATCAACTGTATCCAGCCCTCTGCACACCAGCTTCAAAACGCCACACAGGGCGGAGGATGATTCGGCTATGTATGCCGCTGCAGGGAACCTCACCGTCAGCCGCTTGCTCGGAGAACGCTAGACGCACATCTGTGACGTCATCGGGCGGCGTCAGCGTCGTGCGCGAGTGAGTCACTGCTTGAGGAAGCTGGAAGTCCCAGGAATGTCCCGTATAGTGCCCGCTTGGAGTCGCGAGCAATTAGACAATGTATTAGACAATGTATTAAAACATCCAGTATGTAGGAATAAATGAATGCGCCCTCAGTCCAACGCGTTTCGTGTTTACAACACTTCGTCAGGGAATGGAGGATTAATTCATGGGGGCGCTTCATATACCCACAGATCTCTTATGATTGGCTGCTTATCAGAAAGTCCAGCCTCTCATGTGGGAGGTACAATAAAACACAAGTGTTTCTAAGCAAACATAATTTTACATAAAATACACACAATATATTTATTAATCAAACAAAAAACTTTTTGGCGATGTTGCTAGAAATATAAAAAAACATATATTAGTACATAAAATCAAACACTTAATATAATTGTTATTTAAAAAGATCTATAAGGTATATATGAAAGAGGAAAAAAGAAAAATATATATAGGAGAGGTATAACATCAGTTTTGTGACCTATATAGAGAATACACCTATACTCTAAAATGGCAGATTTTAAAATATTATTAAATATTTTTAACATATTTTAAAACAATAAATTAAAATAATTTTAAATAATTTTAAAATTACTTAGTAAAGGGACCAAACATCGAGTTCTTCATTAAGTCCTAAAGGAGACAGAGTTTGCATTTTATAAATCCACAGACTTTACTGTTTTGAAAGCATCTTGTCTCTATCTCCCCCACGTCTTCCAATGTTAACAATTTGGATACCAATATATTTCAAAAGGCTAGAGTCACAGTTATGTTTATTTTTAAAATGTCTAGAAACACTATGATGTTCTAAACCTAATTTGATGTTTCTAGCGTGCTCTAGTATCCGAATCCTCAAATATCTTTTAGTACGTCCAATATATTGGTACCCACATGGGCATTGGAGCAAATAGACTACATGTGTGGATTTGCAAGAAATGCAGTCCTTCACCGTAAAACATTCCTTTGTTGTATTTGAAATGAATTTTTTACGGTCAGTATGGAGCATTTTGCAGGCTTTGCATCTACCGCAACTAAAATTGCCATTAGGTTTTACAGGTAACCAGGTTGTCCCCGATTGTGAATCAATTGGCGGACCAATATCACTGGGTGCCAGGTAGTGTTTTAAATTTTTTGCTCTACGGTAGATGAAGCTTGGTGTGGACTGTAGAGACGGGCCAAGGATGGGGTCATTACATAGAATATTCCAGCTATTACCTATAATTTTCTGGATATTTCTACTGACTGAGTTATACTCAGTGACAAAAGGGACTTTAATTACATTGTCAATATTTCTATCCTCTGTCACAATTTTAGTCTTATTTTGTATCAGAAGCGACTCTCTGTCCATGTCATAAACCTTTGTTAGTGATTTAGTAAGGAGGGCCCTATCGTATCCACGTTCAATGAATTTATCAAATAAGAGCACCGATTGGCTCTCAAAATCAGACAATAAACTGCAGTTACGTCTTATACGCATAAACTGGCTTTGTGGGATGTTATCTATCCAGGACCGTTTATGGTTGCTTGTTGATAATATGAAGCTATTTGAATCCACTTTCTTGAAGAAAGTTTTAGTGTTAATTCTCATGTCTATTCTAGACTCTAAATGAAGGTCTAGAAAGTGAATCTCTCTGTCATTAGATTCAGCTGTAAACCTCAAATTGAGAGTGTTTTTATTCAGATATATCTTAAAAAGTTCCAAAGTGTTCTCATCACCCTCCCAAATGCACAGAATATCGTCAATATATCTTTTCCAAACAATTACTTGGTTTGAGAAGGGATTATTGTGCCATATGTGTTGGTCCTCCCATGATCCCATGTAAATGTTGGCGTAGCTAGGGGCAAAACGTGTCCCCATAGCCGTACCACAATTCTGAATATAATGTTGATTCAGAAAAAGGAAATAATTGTGGGATAGTATAAATTTAATTGCATTGACGATAAACTCACAATTCAGAGGGTGTAATTCTGGATCCTTCATTAGGGTCTCACTGACGGCTTGTATGCCTTTATCATGGGGAATACAGGTATATAACGACTGGACGTCGAAAGTGGCCCATCTATAGTTTTCTTGCCATTTTATTGTTTTTACTAAATGGAGAACTGCCGTTGTATCTTTTATGTAAGATGGCTGCACTTTTACATATTTCTGTAAAAAAAAGTCTATATACTCAGACAAATTGGCCGTCAGTGAGCTAATGCCAGAAATTATTGGCCTACCTGGTGGATCAGTCAGTGATTTGTGTATTTTGGGAAGGTGATAGTACACCGGAACCTTTGGAAATTGTGCATATAAAAATTGAAATTCAGCTTTATTAATTACAGTGGATTCAATAGCTTCATCCAAAAGATTTTTTAGATCCTTGAGGTATTCATTTGTAGGATCGTGGGGGAGTTTACCATAGTAAATAGGGTCATGTAGTATACGGAATGCTTCCTTTTCATAGTCCCTTCTATTTTGAAGCACTACCCCTCCCCCTTTGTCTGCTTGTCTTATGATTAATTCATTATTGTCCTGTAATTCTTTAAGGGCTAAATGCTCATTGTACTTTAAATTATGTTGAATATCTGTGGACTTAAAGTTTTTTACTAATGATATGAACTCGTTATTGACTATATTAAAAAATGAATCAATAAAACTGCCTTTGCTATTAGCAGGATAAAATCGAGATGGTGGTTTAAAAGGCGTATGTTGACAGAGTGTATCCTCAAAAGTATCATCTCCAGAGACTTGATCTGTCTCCACTAATGTATAATTAATACTTCTTTCCTTTTTAAGGAAGTGCCTTTTCAAAGTCAAGTTTCTCGTAAATTTGTGTAAATCAGAGAATAACTGAAACCCATTTGGGCCGCTTGACTATATTTTAAAATCTGCCATTTTAGAGTATAGGTGTATTCTCTATATAGGTCACAAAACTGATGTTATACCTCTCCTATATATATTTTTCTTTTTTCCTCTTTCATATATACCTTATAGATCTTTTTAAATAACAATTATATTAAGTGTTTGATTTTATGTACTAATATATGTTTTTTTATATTTCTAGCAACATCGCCAAAAAGTTTTTTGTTTGATTAATAAATATATTGTGTGTATTTTATGTAAAATTATGTTTGCTTAGAAACACTTGTGTTTTATTGTACCTCCCACATGAGAGGCTGGACTTTCTGATAAGCAGCCAATCATAAGAGATCTGTGGGTATATGAAGCGCCCCCATGAATTAATCCTCCATTCCCTGACGAAGTGTTGTAAACACGAAACGCGTTGGACTGAGGGCGCATTCATTTATTCCTACATACTGGATGTTTTAATACATTGTCTAATACATTGTCTAATTGCTCGCGACTCCAAGCGGGCACTATACGGGACATTCCTGGGACTTCCAGCTTCCTCAAGCAGTGACTCACTCGCGCACGACGCTGACGCCGCCCGATGACGTCACAGATGTGCGTCTAGCGTTCTCCGAGCAAGCGGCTGACGGTGAGGTTCCCTGCAGCGGCATACATAGCCGAATCATCCTCCGCCCTGTGTGGCGTTTTGAAGCTGGTGTGCAGAGGGCTGGATACAGTTGATAGGACTTTCCACCGTAACACTCGGTATCGGAGTGTTCTCTTCATCTGGAGTGGCAGTTCCCCTGCGGTGACGACTGCTATACCCTGCATGCTGTTCCACGAGACCTGTGAGAAGCCAGCTGACCTAGAAGTCCTGTACCCTGAGCACAGATTGGTAACATGTCCATAACATGTTCTGCTTAAATCTAACTATATTGATGTACGTGTGATACTCACCAGTTTACCAATACAATTTTGTTTTAAATATTGCACAATGAGGTTTTTTGCGCTGTCTCTTTCTTTGTTTTTGCATTACTGTGTGTGTATAATTTATTATTTATTATTAAAAAAACACATTTGTAAAAATAAAATATTTTTTAACATTGTGCAGACACGTGCAGACACACACATACATACACACATACATACACACATATACACACATATACACACATATACACACACACCCACCTTAAGACACTCTTGCTTAAAGAAGCTTAAAGAAGCATATGAATAGCACTGTGTATATTCTGAACACATGATACATAAAGCTTGGCCCCCTGCAGACGCACTTACCAGAACTCCCTCCTACTGGCTCTGTACGTTTTCCCTACCTACCAATTAGACTGTAAGCTCCTTGGAGCAGGGACTCCTCTTCCTTAATGTTACTTTTATGTCTGAAGCACTTATTCCCATGATCTGTTATTTATATTATCTGTTATTTATTTGATTACCACATGTATTACTACTGTATAGCGCTATGTACATAAATAGCGCTATATAAATAAAGACATACAATACACACATACACACACACATACATATGCATACATACACACACACAATATACATACATTTCAGCGGCGGTAGCAGCGCAAAATCTTTATTTTCCTACTCTTCCCCCCTGTTGGCCGGCTGCACGCTCACTGCCGTGCACGCGCGCGGTCCTATTATAGAAAGGCTGACTAACATCAGCCATCTATAATTTCCGCGCGCAGCGCACGGTGCAGCAAGCGCGTGCACTATAGCACAGCCCTAGTAAGCCTCTACATGAGTTAGAGCAATGGAGACTGGTTCCAGAATTCAGGTTAGAATTATCAGAAGATGTATCTTAACATAACCCAGGATAGCACTCAAACTGTGCCGCGCATTAATTACACTGCACATGTACTATCCCATACTGTAGGTTCAATCAAACCACATACCCTGTATCTTAACCACGGGGAATGTGCATAAGGTAGAGATGTGATTGTACTGTATATCTTTACTTGTTCTAAGTATGTATATTTTTGACAATAGTGTGGTCACATAAACATATGTGTCATCAAAAATATGAGAGATGATGCAGTCAGCATTCATACTTTGATATACTATACAGTATATAACCTCCCTGCATGTGGTGGGAGCAGTAAAGTATCCAGCATATACATAGTATTGAAGAAAACTTTAGAGGTTAATTTGTTGGGCCACCTGTGTAATTTGTAGTAGTGGCTAAGCATCAATTTCTATTCCATTAATAGTACTATACATATTCCTTACTGTTTCTCTGTCTCTTCCTGTGTGATCCCAAGGTGATCTGTCATCTGAATCTATGGGATATTCTTGCCCTATTCTGGAAATTGTAGTCTCTCTATATTGCCCCTATTCATTAAACAATGAAGCCGTATCCCCTATGCTGAAGAAGTATACAGTTTAGAGGACAGACCACTCTATTTCAGGATCAGAAAGCAAAGAAAAAAAGCTGTGTGTGCTGTGCACGCGCATAGTAAGTGAAACTTCTTTGATTTTTGTCACAGAAATTGTATTTGTATTGGTGATGTTATAATTAAAAATCATAATACAATTTCAGTGACAAAACGCAAATAAATTTGACTTATAATGCGCGTGCTCGGCACACATCCCCTGTATTAGCTATTTGCACTTAGTGTGAATTCCTTGTGTGTGTGTGTGTGTGTCAGTGTGTGTGTACACTGGCGACACACTTTATTTGAGCACGGCTAGTCCCGCGAATTCGGGTATACTCGGGTGTATTCAGGTTTCTGATAGTTTTCTGCCAGAGTGCACTGCGTTCTTTTCCGGCAGGGATTTAAGCTTTTTATTCCGGCTTGCTGAAATACTGCAATGCCGTGAAAATACACATGGTGGCGCTTGCGAGCTGTTCTCTGTGAAGCCGTCCCCTATAATGAATTGTAATGCAGTATATATACTGTATATATATATATACTGTATAACAACAACCCCTATAAGCCCTAACATACAGTACTGTACACATACAGTACTGTATACTGTATGCATATACATAAATGATACTACTGTATGGGCGGCGGGGGCGTGATGTGTTTGCAGCAGAGAGAGATCCGCTGCTCTCTCTCTGCGCAAACATCGGCACAATAAAAATTATTTGAAATACATTTTTATTGATAGTGTAGATGTGCAGGGGGTCTCCGGAGCTGAATCGCGTTGGTTTTAGGTCTGTGGACCCCGTGCCCCCCGAGATACAGGCCCCTTTAGGGGGTGCCTGTATCCCTCTGCGTTTAAAGGCCCCGATCACGTGACCGCGGCCTGTAAACCAAGCAGAGCAGAGGGATACCGGCACCCCCTAAAGGGGCCTGTATCTCGGGGAGCACGGGGTCCCCAGACCTGAAACCTGTGCGCTTCTGCTCTGGAGACCCTCTGCACATGTACAGTATCAATAAAACACATACAATATGGGGGCGCATGCGCGATGGCAGAGAGAATGGATGCGTGATCCCATTGCTCTGTGCCCCGCTCAGAATCCAATGACATAAAACAATCTTTATTTTTCGAGAAAAAACGGGACATTATCTTCTAACACTCTGCTAACCCACCGAGATGGCGAAGCGACAAGCCAAAACCCCGAAATCAAAGGGGCTCCCGCAGTATTTCCCCAGCACCAGAAACAGCGCGGCTGAGGCAGTAATGGCGCCAAGCTCGAATCAGGGCTCTGATTCAGAACGGGAGGGAGAGATGGAGGACGGAGCAAATCCAGAACACCAGCCAGTTCGGCTCTGCAATTTCAATCGCCTCTATACAGATCTCAAAACCCTCCTTCAGGCAGAAATAAAAGAGATGGGGAGGGAGATTGGGAGCCTGGGGGAGCGCACGGGACAATTGGAGACCCAGCTAGATGTAACATCCACGGCCGCCAAACGTAACACTAAAAAAGTAACGGAGATGCTGACTCAAATCACCGACCTGCAGGAAAAACAAGAGGACGCTGAGAACCGCGAGAGGCGGAATAATATCAGGATCCGGGGGGTCCCCGAAGATGCAGGGGAGTGTGAGGAATTCGTGTTGAGATGGCTGGGAGAACTGCTGCCAGACGTCCCCAAAGAGCGGCTAGAAATGGACCGCTGCCACAGGGCCCTGAGAACGAGGCCCATGCAGTCTGAGCAGCCGCGCGACATTATTGCACGTCTGCATTATTATAAGACCAGGGAGGCTATCTTACGGAGAGCCCGGGAGATACCGTCGGTGGAATTCGAGGGGGTAAAGCTACTTATCTTCCAAGACCTGTCCCCCCTGACCTTGCTGCGCCGAAGGGCCCTTACACCAATCACTAAGGTGTTGAGAGACCACAATGTTCGCTACAGATGGACATTTCCATTCGGGCTGTCCGTCAGTAAAAATGGAAGAGCCCACTACATGAAAGAGTTGGGAGAGGGAGAGGCTTTCCTCCAAAAGTTGGGGCTCAAAGGGGCACCAGCGGCACCGGAGGAGGCGGAGGAGACCCCAGGTCCCAGCTGGGCAATGGCGGGTCAGTCTCCCCGACCTCCACGTTCCAGAAGTTGAACCTCACCAAAGATATGGTTCAGTTTATCCCAAGTTGTAAGGGTACCAAGTTTATCAGTTCCCAGTTAAATTCACCTGGTTCTATATTCCAGGCATGTGTCCCCGTTACTGATCAGGTATTCGCATCAAGATCCCCTCCGGTAGGAGAAAAACAAAAAAGCCTCGTTTGCCCACCTGAAAGAGACTCTGTACTTACCTGGGCAAGGACAGTTGAAGGCCCAAAGATGGCGACGTACACGAGGCAGGAGAAGCATCCAGCCTGGAATGCAGGAGCAGGAAACTACCATCAGCCAGGAAGAGAGATCACACACATCCGTCCAGGTCGAGCGACGATCCCAAAATGGCGGCGGCCGGATGTTCGGGCGCTGAAACCGGAAAGGAGCGAGCGGCCATCTTGCAGGTGGCAAAGTAACGATCTGGATATAGCGAGGAAGTGACACGCGTCACACGAGAGGCCCGGAGCAGCGGGATATTCAAACATACTTACGCGCCGCGGCTATAGGCAGAGTGGCAGCAGAGCACGGCAGCGGTGACCCTATCCCCACTCCTCAGAAAGAAAAGAGGATGTAGAGGCTGTAGGAGGCGGGTAGGGGGCAAGTAGTTAGAAAAAGACAGAGGGCCTATAAGGTTGAGGATGGCGACAAGGGCAGAGTATAGGAGGAGGGGGGGTAACCCCTAAGACTGGGGCAAAAGGAGGCAAGCTGAAGGGCTAGAGCAGTAGGTATAAGTAAGTAATGAGAAGGCGAAAGGGAAGTGATAATAGTGGGAGGACAAAGGGAAGTAGCAGGAATGAGAGAGGTAAGGTGTAGGAGGATAAGGGGAGCAGAGGAGGTAAGAGACGAAGGCAAAAGCGAGGGTACAAAGAGGAGTGTGTATGTTACGGAAAGTAAAGAGTAAGTAAGAGAAAGTAGAAGCGAGTTGAGCAGGTTAAGCGGGTCAAGCAAGTTAGAAGAGGGGAAGGCATAATGAATAGACAGAGAGCACACCATAGAAGGTATACTAGGATGAGGGTAAGGGGATGAGGCCACCCAAGTGAATATGGAAGCATAGAATGGGGACTAGTGCAGCGGAAACAGGTGCCCGGGCTAACATCAAACATAGGTGTTAGTAGATATAGGATATAAAGGTTAAGGTTAGACCGTTGATATAGGAGCGGGGTGGGAGCTGAGGGATCTCAGCCTGCTCTGCGGTCCACATGGGCCAGGGGCTGGGAGGGGGTAGTCCCAGCGAAGTCCTTTGGGAGGGAGGGGGATTAAGAGGCGAAGTGTCATCAGACGGAGTCCCGGGGCAGGGGCCCAATCCCCAAAGGCATTGGTCTCTGAGCCAAGTTGGCAGGGCCACAGCTCGGAGGTCATTAAATGTTTATTGTTATATGTGTGTCACCCCCCATGTTTTCCTGCTGTCTCCCCCCAACCCACAGGACCCACCATTCGAGGATCAGCGCGAGCGCCACAGGAAGGAGACTGTCGTACTTCGGTCAAGGCTATCGGCGAAGCACACAACACTACTGTCCCATGTTGCAGGTTCTATTCAACCCCGAGATGAGTAACGATCTGACCCTCATTTCCCATAATGTCAAGGGATTTAATAACCCAATAAAGCGTAGAATTGCCTTCCGGGATTATATACGTAGAAAGGCGGATATAGTGTTTGTCCAGGAAACTCATTTCTCTAAATCTAACTATCCCAAATACCTGGACAGACACTATAGGACCATTTTTATGTCCTCGGCGACAGTAAAGAAAAGGGGGGTAGCGATATTTGTGCATCGAAGAGTGCCCTTCCAAGTGGTTAAATCATATAAAGATTCAGACGGAAGATATGTTATAGTCACAGGCACAATTAATAACAAGGAGGTCACATTAAGCTCAATATATGCCCCCTGCGAACAGGCCCCGCAATTCTTTACGGCATTTTTCAATAAACTACACAAAGTGGCAATAGGTTGTATATTCCTCGCTGGCGACATGAACCGCACCCTAGACCCAGACCTGGACAGATGCACGGGGACTAACTTACCACAGAAACAGGACGTACTAACCATACTTCAAGGGCTACACGATTGTCACTTACTTGACATCTGGAGGGAAAAACATCCCACGGAGAGAACATACACTTTTTACTCACACCCCCACAACAGATACAGTAGGATAGATTACTTCCTGGTATCTAAGAAAGCGGTCCCCATGGTCACCCATACTGGGATCCATGATATTTCATGGTCGGACCATGCACCGATTGAGCTGCGGTGTGCTCTGCAGCCTCTGGACAGACCGGGGGCGAACTGGAAATTAAACGAGCTGCTGTTAAAAAACCCAATATCGGAGCGGGCGATAGGAGATAAAATCAAGGAATATTTTGATATCAACACGGGGAGTGTATCTTCCCACTCTACACTCTGGGAAGCCCATAAGGCAACCATGAGGGGTCTTCTAATGAATTTAGCAGCACAATCCAAACGAGCTAAGGAGTCCCAGATAAAAGACCTGCGAGGGAGACTAGCACACCTCTCCGCATGTCATAGTCTAAATAAACAGAGCGCTACCCTAAAGGAACTCTCTGACACCAAAACTAAACTCAATTTGTTGCTAAACTCCAGAGCCGAGAGGGAGTTGGCCTGGTCCAAGCGTAAGTTTTACGACAAAGCCAACAAACCAGATACCTTACTTGCCAATAAATTACGTAACAAACTCCCTAATTATAGTATTTCCTCTATCCGCACCAAGGGGGGGGACCTTACCTCCGATCCCAGAAGAATTGTTGAGGAATTTAAAAAATTCTACGAAGTTCTCTATGATGGAGATAAGGTCAGCCACACACAGAAAATAGAGGAAAAAACCCAGAAATTCCTAAAAGAGGCGCGCCTTCCCAAATTGAGCAGGGCAGAAAAGGAGGCACTACAGGGTGACTTTACGTTCGAGGAACTATCAGAGGTTATAAAGGCCCTTAAGCCAGCTAAAGCTCCGGGACCAGATGGTTTTTCAAATTTATATTACAAAAAATACCTTAAAATATTAGCGCCACAACTATTAAAACTATTTAACGAGATCTTAGCGGGGGGCGCCTTTCCATCCCAGATGCTCCAGGCCTCAATCTCCCTGATCCATAAGCCTGGCAAGGACCCGGTAGACTGTAAGAGCTACCGGCCCATATCCCTGATCAATTCCGATGTGAAAATATTTTCTAAACTCATAGCTAACAGGGTGGGCATTGTCCTGCCTGGGCTAATCCATCCGGATCAGGTGGGATTTATTGGAGGAAGGCAGGCGGCAGACAACACAAGACGGATCATTGATTTGATCGATCTGGCCAATAGAAAGAATATCCCGTCTATGCTGTTGAGTCTGGATGCCGAGAAGGCCTTCGATAGGATTGACTGGTCCTATCTGAGGGCAGTACTAGGAGCGTTTGGGTTCGAGGGACGCCTCCTAGAAGCCATCTTAGCCCTGTATAAAGGCCCCACAGCTAGGGTGCTGCGCCACCAGGGCTTCCCATCGGAGCAATTCAACATCTGTAGCGGGACGCGACAGGGGTGCCCCCTGTCACCTTTACTATTTGCATTATGTATAGAACCCCTGGCGGCCCATATTCGCCTAAGCCCAGATATAACAGGGATAGACGTAGGGGACCAACCCCACAAAGTGGCATTATACGCTGATGACGTTATACTGACCCTGTCGAGACCGCTCACTTCCCTGCCCAATGTCTTTGAGATTCTGGGTGCGTTTAGCCTCATCTCCGGGTTTAAAATTAACCAGACAAAGTCTGAAGCCCTAAATATTAATCTCCCGCGCCCAATGGAGAAATTAATCGAACTAAATTTTAACTTTAAATGGCAAGCCTCCTCAATCAAATACTTAGGTATCCAAATTACCAAGACATATGACTCATTATACAAAGCGAATTATCCCAAATTATTTCAAGCTTTAAGGGAGGATATGAGGGTGTGGGCGGGGTTTGGAATTTCTTGGTTTGGAAGAATTCATAGCATTAAGATGAATCTTCTGCCAAGGGTGCTTTACCTGTTCCAGGCCCTGCCAATACCATTGGTGCGGGCAGATATCCTCGCCTTACAGTCAAAGATCATGAAATTCATTTGGCACAAGAAGAGTCCAAGAATTGCTAAGAGTATATTAACTAGACCCACGATTAGAGGAGGACTAGCGGTACCTTGTTTGATGGCATATTACAAAGCAGCTAGATTGGGTCAGATCGTCCAGTGGCACCTGGACCCGTCCCTGCGGAGATGGGTGGCACTGGAGAAAACCTGCTGTGCTCCAATTGAGCTGTATAATTTAATTTGGCTGCCAAAACGCTGCGACAACACGGTGGGGATGCTGCTACGGACCATGGTGAACTCTCTGGCGGTGTGGAGGAGTTCCAAATTTAAACATAAACTAACGACAAAACACTCCTTGATGACCCCGCTATTCGATAACCCAGATTTCGCCCCGGGGATGGCCGGAGAGCGGCACTTTAAAATTTGGATACAGTCGGGATATAAGCGATTAATGAATCTGAAGGGGCCTCAGTATATTAAAACATTCGAACACGTCAAATCAGAAAAAGGCCTTCCAAACACTGAATTATTCCGCTACCTTCAGATAAGAGCATTCTATAATGAATTTCCAATTAGACCAGCCAGGACCAATTTCGAGCAGCTGTGTTCTAGAGCCACGGACACACGGGGACTCACCTCTAGATTATACCGGGAAGTGATCTGTCCAAGTGGACCTGACGCCGACAAACTGAACTACATGACTAAATGGGAGACAGACCTAGGGGAGACTTTAGAGGACAAAGACTGGGAGTGGATCCTACAGGCGGCAGCCAAAAGCTCCATATGCTCTACGTTAAAAGAGAACGCATATAAGGTCATGATGCGCTGGTATCATACCCCATTACGTTTATCTAAATTTGTCGGCGGTTATTCCCCGCTCTGCCCAAAACAGTGCGGGGAAGCAGCAGACCTAGTCCACATGCTGTGGTCCTGCCCGAAGGTACTTCCGATTTGGGAGAGCATTAGAGCTTGGACACAAAGTATCCTCGATTTAGAGGTCCCCCTGTACCCGTGGCTGTTCTTACTGGGCAGGCGGGCTCAGGGGCTGTCGAAAACGGCACACAAACTGGTGGCACATATGGCCACAGCCACACGGTGCGAGATCGCAGCATTGTGGATACAGCAAGATCTTCCAGTCATTTCTAAAATTCGAAACAGATTGTGGCAAGTTTGCCAGATGGAACAGTTGACTAGCTGGGTCAATGACTCTGGCCGAAATTTTTTAAAAGTATGGGAGCCATGGCTCACCCAATCCGACATCCCCGGGGTAGATGCCAGCACGATTTTGCTATAATACACACAAGTGCGTTCTCTGGTGACGGAGCGGAACATACTATAACATAGGCACATGACAGGTAGGATCCCCCCCCGACTATTCGAATTGGAACCAAGAGGTGGAGTCGTCAGGAGCCACGGAGAAGGACGCCTTACAGACCGACAGCAGATCTTCCACTACCAAAGAACAGGGTGGCAGTCCATTCCCTTCCCCCCTCCCCCCTCCTCTCCTTTTCCCCCCTTTGGTGTTTTTTCCTCTGTTGTCTAGTCTCTGGTCCAGTAAGTCAGGTTTGTCTAGTCTTGTGAGTGTATGTTGTTAGTCCCTCGTTGCTCTTGAGTGACTTTACCCTCGATAGTGAGAAGGAAAAGGGTAAACCTCGGGGGGTTTCAAATCGTTTACAATGGGATGTGGCATAATGTTTTTGATGTGAAACCCAATAAAAATTTTGAAGTTGAAAAAAAAAAAACACATACAATATACAGTATAAATAAACACTCGTTCTTTACCTTAGCGTCTATGCGCTATGGTAAAGAAGCATCATTTGTGTATTTTAATAATATTGTACAGTGAGCAGGGGGTTCCCTGAGCCAGAAATTAATGCTCAGGGACCCCCCCCTGCTCCTGATCAATATTATTAAAAATACGGAAAATGCTGCGTCATTACCATAGCGGATAGCCGCTAAGGCAATGAAGGGGTTAACCCACCGTGCCCGCTTTATTGTGTGTAGTGGGGATGGGTGAGGGGGGTATTTGGCCCTTGGTGTGAGTTTAGGACTTGCGGGAGGGGGGGGGGGGTTGCGGGTGCACTTAACCCCTTCACGACCGTAGCAGTTAATACCGCTACGGTCATGAAGGGGTTAAGCCCTCCCGCTACCCCCCCCCCCCGCAAGCCCTCCCCAACCATCGTTGGGGCTAATACCCCATTCACCCACCCTCCCGCTACCCACAATAAAAATACACACACACACACAGCAGCCGCCAAAAAAAAAAAAAATAAATATAAATAAATAAATAAATAAGTGACAATAAATACATTTGAAATACATTTTTATTGATAGTGTAGATGTGCAGGGGGTCTCCGGAGCTGAATCGCGTTGGTTTTAGGTCTGGGGACCCAGTGCCCCCCGAGATACAGGCCCCTTTAGGGGGTGCCGGTATCCCTCTGCGTTTCAAGGCCCCGATCACGTGACCGCGGCCTGTAAACCAAGCAGAGCAGAGGGATACCGGCACCCCCTAAAGGGGCCTGTATCTCGGGGGGCACGGGGTCCCCAGACCTGAAACCTGTGCGCTTCTGCTCTGGAGACCCTCTGCACATGTACAGTATCAATAAAGCACATACAATATACAGTATAAATAAACACTCGTTCTTTACCTTAGCGTCTATGCGCTATGGTAAAGAAGCATCATTTGTGTATTTTAATAATATTGTACAGTGAGCAGGGGGTTCCCTGAGCCAGAAATTAATGCTCATGGACCCCCCCTGCTCCTGATCAATATTATTAAAAATACGGAAAATGCTGCGTCATTACCATAGCGGATAGCCGCAAAGGCAATGAAGGGGTTAAGGCATAATAAACAATTAATACATTCAATACATATTTTTAACGTCTGTGTTAAAACTCCCTGCCTTCTCTCTAATCTATGTAAAACCCCCTCCCCCTATTCTCGCTTTTAAAACGCCCTGCCTTCTCTCTAATCTATGTAAAAAACCCTCCCCCTATCCCCCTATTGTGTGTGTGCGTTAAGCTTCCCTGCAATCTATGTAAAAAAACCTCCCCCTATTGTGTGTGTGTGTTAAATCTGCCTGGCCTGTGTTTCTGAGTGCTGAGTGCTCTGCGTTAAAGGCCCCGATCACGTGATCGCGGCCTGTAAACCAAGCAGAGCAGAGGGATACCGGCACCCCCTAAAGGGGCCTGTATCTCGGGGGGCACGGGGTCCCCAGACCTGAAACCTGTGCGCTTCAGCTATGGAGACCCCCTGCACATCTACACTGTGAATAAAACACACACATCATTAAAGAATCATTCTTTAGCTTAGCGGCTATGCGCTATGGTAAAGAAGCATCATTTGTGTATTTTAATAATATTGTACAGTGAGCAGGGGGTTCCCTGAGACAGAAATCTAATCTCAGGGGACCCCCTGCTCCTGCACAATATTATTAAAAGTTCAGAAATGATGCTTCATTAGCATAGCGTATAGCCGCTAAGGTAATGAAGGGGTTAAGGCATAATAACCAATAAATACATTCAATACACTACCCACTACCCATGGCAACCTCTGCTGCTGTACAGTAAAACAGAGAAAAAAATTAACACTTTCAAAGTAATGTCCCCTAACCCCTTAATCACCATAGCGGTTATTAACCGCTACAGTCATGAAGGGGTTAACCCACCCTCACCCACCACTCGGGACGCCTACTGTACATACCCTCCCACTCTAACCCCCCACCCCGTGAGGCCTAACCACCCTCAACCCTCACCCACTAACTACCCACAAGGGAGGCCTACCCACATACCGTTGGGGAACCCCCCACCCCCCACCCCCAGTCCCCGCAATCAAAACAATGCACAGCCCCACAATAAACAGCATTCTATTTATTAAATACATTACCCACCCCCTGTGCCCCCCCCCCATAAATACAAGATTTATTATTTTACATTCAGGGTCCATAACGCAGCCCCACGCTAGTCCCCGGTGGGCTGGCAGGGCACCTGGACAGACCTACAGTTTTCCAGCAGCATTCCACAGGTTCTGGAGGCCTGCTGGTGGATCCTGCCAGCACCATAGCCCTCAGGTGGTCTCCTTGGGTCACTGTGGAACACAATTGGGTCCCCACGGTAGGCCCAAGGATGTCTGGGAAACCCTGGGTCAAACCCCCAGGTGTCTGCGGGGCCTCGGGTGGTTCCCATGGGGGTCTGGGGAACTCACGGGTGCTCACTACGGGTCCGCGGTGCCCCCACAGAAGTGGGACCACACATCATCATCCCCGCACCTACAGGTCGGAGGTGCCCCCACAGAAGTGGGACCACACATCGTCATGCCCGCAGACTACGGGTCCGCGGTGCCCCCACAGAAGTGGGACCACACATCATCATCCCCGCATGTGTCACCCGTGGAACCACCAGCCTGATACCCTTTAGGATACCCGAGGATTCCCCGCGGGTGGTCTCCAGAGGTCCCACGCAAAACCACGGAAGTAACCCTGAATGTAAAAAAAATAAACCTGGCCTATACATTCAATACATACACCCTCCCCCCCCAACACCTACAGTACAATAATGTGCAAAATAACTATTATCCAGATATGGATAATAGATTAATTGCCCATTATTAAAAACATTAACTAGCATATACAAATAAATAAAGTACTACTGACCTCATCAATACGAAGTGTCCGTTGCCAGCAAAATCCTTGTCTTGTCCACAACATACTGTACATAGCAAATACCAAGCCAATACATTGCAATTACATTCAGATATCAATTAACCCCTTAAACACCTTATCGGATAATAACCGCAAAGGTAATTAAGGGGTTAAGCCACACAGGCACGATACCCACCCTTCACCCATGAATTTGTACTGTGGCTTCATCATGCAACTATATATATATATACTGTATATATATATACAGAGAGACAGAGAGAAAGAGAGAGATATATATACAGTAACAAAAAACAAAAAACAAAAAAGTGTGGCGCCAAAAAATAATAATATAACTGTGATATAGTAAATTGAATATAACTATAATTAATAAATAAAGAGTTGTGTAAAGTGAATAATGTTTGAATTATTAATATATCTCTTAAACTAATGTGACCTTAGTGCATTCTATTATAACACAACCAATAAAAGTAAACAAAACAGTGCATAAACGTGCTAAAAAAAGAGAAAAAGAAAGACACAAAAATCTAAAATCAAAAAACTCCAACCAGTCCTTCAATAATTAGTCCATAATGATGAGGTTTCTGATGTTGAAAGGGGTCTTTAGGCTGCTCTCACACGGGGTAAACCAACTCCACAGATATCTACAGGCAGAAAAAGAGAGAGAGCGCACGCCCCATAGCATAATACTGCATAAAATTTATTAAAACAAGGAAAGGGGATGGGGGGTGGGGGGGGGGGGGGGGTAGGAATCGCACTCACAGGATGCAAATAGTTAAAAGGCAATTTGTGATTATATCACCACCATCCGGTTCTGGATACTGGAACACGTCTCCGTGGACTCCTTCAGGGCTGCCAGACACGATCACCAGGGACCAGATGTTAAAGGCTCCGTTCGCTCTCTGTACAGAGTCCAAAGCTCCAGCTCACACTTTCAATATATATCCCCACCTCCGAGGTCTGTGTGGACTGGTAGTCTGATGTAAAAAGTAGTTATTATTAGATCGTCTCTGCTCCTAGGAGGGGGATTTAACGTGCAGCAGCTCTGACACCTTGCTCTTCTCCTGTCCTCCGCGTGGCAGTGAACTACAGTAAAGAAATGTATTTTATTTAACTTGTTAATTTTTTCAAAAGGTTTTTTAACATGTGTATTTTTTTTTTTTGTGGTATATCATTTCTTGCCACTGTATGTATGTATGTATGTACAATATATATGTCTAGAGAGATATACTGTACAGTATACATTCAGGGTAAGAAATGATGATGTTTTAAAAGCTGGATTAGATGTGTTTTTAATTATTTTGTGAGTTTAAAGTATTTTAAAATTAGATAGATGTATTCCTTGGTATTGTATTGTGTGTTTGAGGAAGATCAGGGTTAGATAGCCTTGGTTGTAAAGGTTGTATTTTTGTCGGTACTTATATTTTTTCAAAGGCTTAATTGTTCTGCTCTAGGCGTGAATCTGTTAATGGTTTCATTGTTCGTGATTGAGTGTGAAATGTTTAGGGATGTAAATAATGATTGCTAATTGATTTTTGTTTACGTTTGATTAATTTGCAGAATGTATATGGTGCATAGATTTTATGCACATTGGAATGTGAGTTTTTTCATTGGTTTGTGATCATATACAGTACAGTAGATTGTGAGATCAGTTAGGATTTTTAAAGGAAATTGATTTTAATGTAGTGTCTGTATGGAGAAGTGTTTGGTTGTAGGGCAGTATGCTTTTGATAACCCTTCTACATTTATTTGTACTGTATATTGGTTTATCATGGGTGTGTATATAACGTGTATATATATATATATATATATATATATATATATATATATATATATATATATATACGGTATATATCTCTCTCTCTCTTTCTCTCTGTCTCTCTGTATATATATATATACAGTATATATATATAGTTGCATGATGAAGCCACAGTACAAATTCATGGGTGAAGGGTGGGTATCGTGCCTGTGTGGCTTTACCCCTTAATTACCTTTGCGGTTATTATCCGATAAGGTGTTTAAGGGGTTAATTGATATCTGAATGTAATTGCAATGTATTGGCTTTGTATTTGCTATGTACAGTATGTTGTGGACAAGACAAGGATTTTGCTGGCAACGGACACTTCGTATTGATGAGGTCAGTAGTATTTTATTTATTTGTATATGCTAGTTAATGTTTTTAATAATGGGCAATTAATCTATTATCCATATCTGGATAATAGTTATTTTGCACATTATTGTACTGTAGGTGTTGGGGGGGGAGGGTGTATGTATTGAATGTATAGGCCAGGTTTATTTTTTTTACATTCAGGGTTACTTCCGTGGTTTTGCGTGGGACCTCTGGAGACCACCCGCGGGGAATCCTCGGGTATCCTAAAGGGTAGCAGGCTGGTGGTTCCACGGGTGACACATGCGGGCATGACGATGTGTGGTCCCACTTCTGTGGGGGCACCTCCGACCCATAGTCTGCGGGTATGACGATGTGTGGTCCCACTTCTGTGGGGGCACCTCCGACCCATAGGTGCGGGGATGATGATGTGTGGTCCCACTTCTGTGGGAGCACCGCGGACCCGTAGTGAGCACCCGTGAGTTCCCCAGACCCCCATGGGAACCACCCGAGGCCCCGCAGACACCTGTGGGTTTGACCCGGGGCTCCCAGACATCCTTGGGCCTACCGTGGGGACCCAATTGTGTTCCACAGTGACCCAAGGAGACCACCTGAGGGCTATGGTGCTGGCATGATCCACCAGCAGGCCTCCAGAACCTGTGGAATGCTGCTGGTAAACTGTAGGTCTGTCCAGGTGCCCTGCCAGCCCACCGGGGACTAGCGTGGGGCTGCGTTATGGACCCTGAATGTAAAAGAATAAATCTTGTATTTATGGGAGTGGGGGGCACAGGGGGTGGGTAATGTATTTAATAAATAGAATGCTGTTTATTGTGGGGCTGTGCATTGTTTTGATTGCGGGGACTGGGGGTGGGGGGTTCCCCAACGGTATGTGGGTAGGCCTCCCTTGTGGGTAGTTAGTGGGTGAGGGTTGAGGGTGGTTAGGCCTCACGGGGTGGGGGGTTAGAGTGGGAGGGTATGTACAGTAGGCGTCCCGAGTGGTGGGTGAGGGTGGGTTAACCCCTTCATGACTGTAGCGGTTAATAACCGCTATGGTGATTAAGGTGTTAGGGGACATTACTTTGAAAGTGTTCATTTTTTTCTCTGTTTTACTGTACAGCAGCGGAGGTTGCCATGGGTAGTGGGTAGTGTATTGAATGTATTTATTGGTTATTATGCCTTAACCCCTTCATTACCTTAGCGGCTATACGCTATGCTAATGAAGCATAATTTCTGAACTTTTAATAATATTGTGCAGGAGCAGGGGGTCCCCTGAGATTAGATTTCTGTCTCAGGGAACCCCCTGCTCACTGTACAATATTATTAAAAATACAGAAATGCTGCTTCTTTACCATAGCGCATAGCCGCTAAGCTAAAGAATGATTCTTTAATGATGTATGTATTTTATTCACAGTGTAGATGTGCAGAGGGTCTCCAGAGCAGAAGCGCACAGGTTTCAGGTCTGGGGACCCCGTGCCCCCCGAGATACAGGCCCCTTTAGGGGGTGCCGGTATCCCTCTGCTCTGCTTGGTTTAACAGGCCGCGGTCACGTGATCGGGGCCTTTAAACGCAGAGGGATACCGGCACCCCCTAAAGGGGCCTGTATCTCGGGGGGCAGGAGGTCCCCCGACCTGAAACCAGTGCGGTTCAGCTCCCGAGACCCCCTGCACATCTACACTATAAATAAAAATGTATTTCAAATGTATTTATTTGTATTTATTTATTTATTTATTTATTGCGGGGATGCTGTGTGTGATTATTTTTTATTGTGTGTAGCGGGGGTGGGTGACGGGGTTTATAAATGTGAGTTTATAAATAAAATAAAGAATATTATTTCTAGGGGCCTTAGAACAGAAGTTCCCATGCCAATTGCGCGCTCATTGCTCTTTTGTTACAATGTTGCTGGTCTTGCGGGTTTGCAGTCTGGCAGCAAAAAGCAGTTTGTAGTACTGAGTGTGAGATAAATTAAGCAGTTCTTTTATTGCTGAAGTCGCCACCAAAAACTTTTATTTACAAATACAGTACAAAAACCGTGCAACACACAACAACATACAGTATCCTTTGTTTAATTACAGCAGGTACTATAGGGTAAAACATGTACTGTACAGTACAGCACAATATTACAGTATGGTCTCACTGAAAGTCCTCCCCATTTTCCATCCATGGCCGATTCCTTGCATGGCGCAAAACGCCATTAATGCAGTCTCTAACGCCTCTCATTACAGGATCTGTAACAGGGTAATAGCGCTGCATTTCTTCCACAATCTTTTTCCTTAAATTAGAAGGAAGGGCCTTTTTTTGGCGATTCCCATCATAGTTCACTTTGAACACCCACTCGCAGTACAATGTGTAGGGAACATGGTGTTTAAATATGATCAAGGCATACTTGTGTGGTATACCAGCACTCCTCACCCTATACTTCTCCCTCAGCGCCGGTGGCAGATCGCACAGGGAGATGTCGGGCTCTGTTTGTATGCGAGCGGGTGTAGGAGGTCTTTTGGGAGCGGGTGTACTTGAGGCGATGGGCAATGGTAGGGTGTCTGGGAGGAAGCTTTCCTCCGGTAGTGGTCGCCGGGTTGTCTCCTGGCGTGGTCTTGACGGGGTTGTCATGTCCTCCTCAATAGCATAGTACACTGCATCTTCTGGTGGAGGGGGTGTGCTTGGTGATGGAAGGGGGTCGAAGGTACCATGCATCACATCCATGTCACCCCCCTGCTCCAGCGTCGGGGAAACAGGGGCATTAACACCGAGCAAATAATGTATGCCCGCTATGTCTGCCTCTATCTTGTCCATCCGTTGATCCATCCGTTGCTCCATATGTAGCATCCGTTGATCCAGCCGTTGCTCCATTTGTAGCATCCGTTGCTCCATATGTAGCACCGACTCCAGAAGCAGATCTAGCTTTGCCAGCACACTAGAATTCCCGGGGAGATCCACACTTAGCCCATTCAGGATCCGGTCTAACGAGCTGCTTGTGCATGGCATCTGGAGATCTGGGGGGATGGGTGCAACGGAGGATGAGATGGGTGTTCTCTGGAGAGAAGCGGCATTGATGGAGAGTGGAAGAGGTGACCTGGGGATGCCCGGTACAGGAGAAGCTGCAGCGTCGTCGAAGAGGGATGGAGAAGGTGACCGCTGGATTTCCGGGAGAGAAGCAGAGTCGTCCAAGAGCAAAGGAGACAGTGACCCGTGGATTTCAGAGGCAGCAGCATCTTCAGATGGAACCGGAGAAGATGGGGGTGGAGAAGCCGGGCTGAAGATTTCCAGGACAGCTACAGCAGAGTCGTCGAAGCTTATGGGAGCAAGTGGTCTGCAGATTCGGTGAGTTGGCTGCCATTCGTCTTGCGTACCGAGCACAGTACCGTATTTCTTCTTCACATAATAAGGCTGACGTGTTTTAAAAGCCTTAGCCTTTGGGGTCAGCAGAAGGTTTTCTTTGTTGGCCTTAGCCTGTCGCTTTGCCTTTGGCTTGGAAACAGTAACTGCCTTTCTCTTTTTCAGTGTGGCAGGCACAGCAGAGGTGAGATGGTTCTTTCGTCCATAGAACCGGGGCTGCTCCATGTAAGCGGGAGGCACAATGCAGTATCTGGACAATGGCTCAGATAAAGATCAGCAAGTGGTGGGCTATGCAACGTGTACAACCTTTTATGCATGGCGGCCAGGTACAGGTGTTGAAAGTGGGTGGTCTGTAATGTGAGTCATTAACATATAAATACACCATCCATTTTGTGGATTCACTGCACATTGAATACACATCGACTAAACATCGAATACACATTCTTGTGTTTGTATTTCTTTCTACAGTACTCGCAGCAATGCCTGTTAAGAAGATTTCAAAGGATCTCAGCATGAGAATGAAGGAGATGTACACGAGCGGAAAACGAATTGCAGATATCCAGCGCTGGTTAACTGCTTCTGGCCTCGTTGTGCCATCAAGCACCGTGTGCTATCATGCACAAGGAAAAAACAGAGACCGCAAAAAGGCACCAAAGATAACAAATGCATAAGTATACTGTATTTATAAAACTTAACCAAAAAAAATATAGAAAACTGTAGTGTACATCTACAGTATACCGTATTTATATAGTATATTTATATTACAACAGTATATACTGTAGTGTACTGTATGTGTGGTCAATTTATATTTTTTGTGCAGCAGTATACACTTTTGGTATATTGCAATTCATCTTACAACGGAATATACAGTATATGATGTGTATTTATTATGATATAATAACAGTATACCGTATTTATATAGTATATTTATTATATTACAACAGTATATAGTGTATGTGTGGTAAATTTATATTTTTTGTGCAGCAGTATACACTTTTGGTATATTGCAATTCATCTTACAACGGAATATATAGTATATGATGTGTATTTATTATGATATAACAACAGTATACCGTATTTATATAGTATATTTATTATATTACAACAGTATATAGTGTACTGTATGTGTGGTCAATTTATATTTTTTGTGCAGCAGTATACACTTTTGGTATATTGCAATTCATCTTACAACGGAATATACAGTATATGTGTATTTATTATGATATAACAACAGTATATTTATATAGTAAATTTATATTACAACAGTACTGTATACTGTACATTTTTTGTATATTTATATTTACTGTATATTACAACATTACATGTACAGTATACAGTATACATTTTATATTGCTGCATATTAATAACACAATATAATTTCTTTGCATTGTAGGGAGACTACTCTTCTGGTGGACAGAATAAGTGAGGAGAATGATGAGAGGAGCGCATTAAGGGTTAAAAACACTCTTCAGGAAAACCACAATCTGACTGTATCCGAGAGCAGCATAAAGAAGATGAGACGCAGAATTGGATGGAAATATGGACGTGTGAGGTTAGTACTGGACAGTACAGGAGGTACTGTAAAGTAAAAGTGTTGTTTTGCAAACTGTACTGCGCTGTGACGCTAACATTTTTTATTCATTGTCATTACAGAGCGTACCCCATGATACGGGACGCAAACAAAATCAAGAGTGCTCCAGGCCAGGCATGGATCGACAGCGGTGAGACTTTCCAGGATTGCATCTTCACTGATGAGTCTACTGTGTCGCTGGAGAGATTTGCAAGATTTGCGTTCCACAAAAAAGGCCGCATACCTTTGAAGCCGCGGCCAAAACACCCTGTGAAGCTGCATGTGTGGGGTGCCATCTCTAGGCGTGGACCGGGATGCATTGTCGTCTTTGAAGGTACAATTTCTCAAATATAATGCCGCCTAATGCACTGTACTTGACTAGTGTTGCCTTACCGTATGCACTGTACTGTACTATTGAGCACTTTTCTTTTCTTGCTATAGGAATCATGAATAAAGATTTCTTCCAAGACAACATTGTGCCCGTGATAGTGCGATACATCACACAAGACTTTCCCAATGGTCATCGCTTTTACCAGGACAATGATCCCAAGCACACCGCGTCGACGGCGCATATCCTTGAGCGCGGCATCAACTGGGTGAAGACGCCAGCGGAGTAAGTGCAGTAGACCGTGTCCCATTTATATGTTCCCCACTGTTTTTACTGTGTACTGTATCTCTTAAACTAATTGTCCTTTCTTTCCAATCACAGATCGCCAGACTTCAATCCGATCGAAATGGTCTGGCATCAGCTGAAGGACCACATCCGTAAAGTGGCGAAACCCTCCAAGAAGGACGAGTTGTATAAAGCCATAATGAGTTTTTGGAACGATGTACTCACCGTGGAACGATGCAATAAATATATAGACCATATTGCCACTGTGTTGCCCATTGTCATCGCGCGCAATGGGCAAGCATCAGGAAAGTAGTACAATGCTGTAGTATTGTACAGTAAGTACAGTATGATACAGGTAAGTATGGCACAGATTTTTTCTTTCCCAATAGTCAGAGTATACAGTAGTTCCAGTATACAGTACAGTAGACTAGTTTGACAGTACTACAGTAACTGCCTACTAACTGCTCCATTTTTTTCTTTCCAGAGAAAGCTGCACCAGCCACCTACTGTACAGTAGTTCTACCATAATACAGTACGCACATACAGTACAGTACAGTAACTGAACAAAGTTTTTGTTTTCTTGTCGTTCCAGGAAAAAGGGTGCCCAAGGGGGAGGGGGGGCCTTGTGTTCCATCAAATCTGCTTGTGCAGTCAAATGTACAGTATATAAACAGCAGTAATGATGTACACAAAACCTCTCCTCTCTCAATGAACTACTGTACCGCAGACACAATGAGGATACTGTTACAGTATGAAGGGAAAAAGAACAGGATGGGTTATTTAACATTATACTGTGCAATATTTATACTGTATATTTATATATACTGTATTTTTATTCTAAAGGTATTCGAGAATGTACTGTACTGTATGAGGACCTGGTGACTTTCAACCCTCTCAGACCCACAGAACGGATTATTTCACATTACTGTATATTTATCCTGTATATTTTCAGTAATTTAGAAGCAGTGGCTGTTCTGAACAGAACAGTTACTGTAAGCAAATGGATGCACATCAGATTTACATTTCAAATTCGAGAGGGGATTTTTCCAAAGCAGGCAGGCCTCCCTCTAAGGAAGGTGGATGGTGGGATGATACAGTACTCTGGCTGGCCTCCTGCTGAATCTTGTTACCGTAGCCAGCCCAGGGCCAGATTAACAAAACAATGGCTTGGATTGGATTAGCCAGACGATTGATGCTTGGCCAGGGAGGGATTAAAAACTCTAAGGGAGGGGGTGGGTGGTGTAGCTGTAGGATTGTACTGTGTCAGTATTTCCAACGGCAGGTCACCCTAATAATTGCATGAATAAACCCCCAAAGACAAGGCCCAAATATAGTAGAGTATACTGTATACTGCATATACAGTACAGAGATGTATACTGTATTATAAATAAATAATCATACAGTACTGTACAGTATGTATTATTGTGTGTTGAGGTTTTGAATTGCTGTTAACTTGAAATGTTTCACCATTGTATTGTACTGTATTTGTAAATAAAAGTTTTTTGTGGCGACTTCAGCAATAAAAGAACTGGTTAATTTATCTCACATAAAGTACGTGAATACGACCGCAATCACCATTGTACAGTAAATGGGTGCATAGGATGGAACAACAGGTGCTAAAGGGGTATAAATATGATATTTATCAGTGTTGATCAAAGAGAGTTGATCAGAAGGATTCCCCTTATAAAGTATACAGCACTCTATTGTCATTCATACAGTACTGTATACTGTAGTAAAGGGTAGACAACACATGGTCTTGCAGTATACTGTATTACTACAAATCTGTCAGGTTGACCAGAATCACTGCGGATATCGGAAAATAATAAAATTTTATTAATTCTACGTAGAATTAATAAAATTATATTATTTTCCGATATCCGCAGTGATTCTGGTCAATTCTACGTAGGTGTATTAGTATTACACAGTCACGCTGGGGCCTGAGCTGCGTTACTGACAGGAGGAGCTGGGTGTATTAGTATTATACATAGTCACTCTGGGGCCTGAGCTGCGTTACTGACGGGAGGAGCTGGGTGTATTAGTATTACACATACTGTAGTCACACTGGGGCCTGAGCTGCGTTACTGACAGGAGGAGCTGGGTGTATTAGTGTGTTGAGGTTTTGAATTGCTGTTAACTTGAAATGTTTCACCATTGTATTGTACTGTATTTGTAAATAAAAGTTTTTTGTGGCGACTTCAGCAATAAAAGAACTGGTTAATTTATCTCACATAAAGTACGTGAATACGACCGCAATCACCATTGTACAGTAAATGGGTGCATAGGATGGAACGACAGGTGCTAAAGGGGTATAAATATGATACTGTATTTATCAGTATTGATCAAAGAGAGTTGATCAGAAGGATTCCCCTTATAAAGTATACAGTACAGCACTCTATTGTCATTCATACAGTACTGTATACTGTAGTAAAGGGTAGACAACACATGGTCTTGCAGTATACTGTATTACTAAAAATCTGTCAGGTTGACCAGAATCACTGCGGATATCGGAAAATAATACAATTTTATTAATTCTACGTAGAATTAATAAAATTGTATTATTTTCCGATATCCGCAGTGATTCTGGTCAACCTGACAGATTTTTAGTAATACAGTATACTTGCAAGACCATGTGTTGTCTACCCTTTACTACAGTATACAGTACTGTATGAATGACAATAGAGTGCTGTATATAAGGGGAATCCTTCTGATCAACTCTCTTTGATCAACACTGATAAATACAGTAATTTATCTCACACTCAGTACTACAAACTGCTTTTTGCTTGCAATAAACAAACAAACAGGGAAGCGCTATATGAGTTAGGATCAGGCCCAGCAGCCACTTTATGTTGAAAACCACATATGAAATGAGCATAAAATTGCATGAATAATTACACAAAAATATATAAAATAAATAGCACAAGTCTCTGACAGAGAGAAATTGTCCAGGTGGTGTGGATACAGGTTAATGCCCCTGTCTGATAGGACAGACTCGGGCAAGAATGGCCTGTGAGAGGTGAATATCCAGAATGGTAGCTGGGATGGAAAGCGCTACCAACTGTGCAGGTATTGAAGTGTGTAGAAATGGGAAGGTGCCGTAGGCATCAAATGTGGAAAGCGCTCACCCAGACTTCATACACTTCGCGCTTTTTGCTTGCAGACTGCAAAGCCGCAAGACCAGCAACATTGTAAAAAAAGAGCAAAAAAAGAGCAATGAGCGCGAAATTGGCGTGGGAACTTCTGTTCTAGGGCCCCTAGAAATAATATTCTTTATTTTATTTATAAACTCACATTTATAAACCCCGTCACCCACCCCCGCTACACACAATAAAGCGGGCACTTACAGTACAGTATATATTTATTTCTC